>NC_056043.1:17996832-18296832 GCF_004379255.2 Salvia splendens | reverse complement strand
CTATGTATTGGATAGCTCATCAAATATACAAAAAATGATTTTTTATGTTTAACTACTAGGCAAGATTACAGATAAAAAAGACACTAAAACCTCTTTCAAATTTTTTTTTACTGAACAAATAAAGAAGATCTCACCCATTCAAATAAAATCATCATCAAATTAATTATAAAACTGAGTTGATACTGAGTTTAGTTTCAGCTGATATTACAAAAGAAAGATATATATAGAGTTTTGAGGTGTACCAATCAAATTGTACATGCACCCTCTTTCTCATTTTTTATGGTACAATTATTTTTTGAACGAAATTAAGACTCTCTAGCTTTGTCTAACGACGGTGGCGAGGAGAGTCAACATTTCTCGGTCGGCCTTCTTCCGGGAAGAGACGGTGCGATTCTGTTCCAGATCTGGCGTCGTCTGCCGCTTCAGAAGCTTCATCAACCAGAATTCTTCCCTCAACACCATCAAATCTGGGAACAAAATCGATGAGAAGAGGAATATGGAAACAAAAATACTGAGAAAGATGAGAGAATCGAACAGAGAGATAATGAAAGAATGGAGCGAAATTTAGAAATTAAATGAGAGAAATGACATATTTACCCCATGCGCCTTTTTTTATGAAGTAAATCTAAGTTTGAATCTCAGCCACAAGATTAGAAAATATGTGTAGTCCAGATTTGGTTATAGGGTTATCACACAAATTGGGGGTTATCATATGATCACAACTATATATATATATATATATATGGGAGTGTTATTCTCCCATTCATCCCTTAGATCCTTTATTCTTCTTAATATGGGTCGTTAGATCTCATTCATCAACGGTCCAGATGATCTACATTATTACACTATAATGGTGCATTATTAGTCGGTGTGCATTATTCAACTGAAAATCTGCATTATTACACAATAATGGTGCATTATTAGTCGGTGTGCATTATTCAACTGAAAATCTGCATTATAAAATGACACGTTGCACCAATCTAACCGTCGGATGACAAAATCGTGGGGCTGAGATTAAAAAGAACAAAGAACAAAAGATACAAAAAGGAAATGAATACATCCATATATATATATATATATATATAGATGTGATCACATCTCATCCACCCATTAATCAGTTATTAATAATTACTCTCTCTGTCCCATTAGAAATGAAACGTTTTCCTTTTTGGATTATCCCAATAAAAATAAAACATTTCCTAAAATGGAAATAATACTATCTCTACTTTTTCTTCTCTCTTACTTTATTCTCTCTTCATTAACTCACAAAACAACACTGCATAAAATCTCGTGCCGGAAACTAAATGTTGCATATTTATTGGGACGGAAGGAGTACAAATTATCTGATTTTTTATTAACAAAAAGGTAATTTTAGAAGATCAAATAATATGTGGTTACTGTACATGCATGGCTTCATATCTTTCCAAACCCAACCCACTTCTCTCTCTACAATTCTCACTCATCCGCCACGCCAACTACTTCCGGCGCGCAGCCTCCCCCGCCCTACCGCATCGGATTCGAGGAAGTAGAAGCACTATGCAGAGTGGATCTCTGATCTGATGGAGATGGAGAAGCTCTCCGATTAACTGCAGTGGGAGGCTTGGTATCCGACGGCTTAGGCTCGGTGGCGACAGCTCTCACCACGTAATTCTGCCTAATACTCGGAGAAAAATGGTGACTCCTGAACTGTTAATTACAGCCGGCAGCGGAAGAATACGACGAGGCTCGATGGAAAGCAATCGCGATCTTCCGACGGTGATGGTGACGAATGACGACGGAATTGACGCCCCCGGCCTCCAAGCTCTTGTTCGTGCTCTGGTTTACTCCGATCAATACGAAGTCTTTGTCAGCGCACCAGAAAGGTACATCTATGAGAATATCTCTAATCAAATACCAACAGCCAATATTTGGCGCGTTTTTCGGTGTAAATTTTCAATTTACAAGTTCCAGGGATTTATTTTGCTAAGATCGCTTCGTTCGAAATCGAAAAAAAATATGAGCTGTTTGAGCATAGATTGACAGATAATTTTCAACAGATCTGTAGGATGAATTTGTTTACTGCAAGTGTTGTAATTGTATTGATTTTGTGGTTTTGAGTGAAATAGTAGTAGTTATTTTACTCTTGATTTGAAGCAAATGAAACTTTAACAGGGAACAATTTGCTGTTAGTCATAGTTCGACAGTGCTAACTGTTATGCTCGGAAACTTTGACAGCTGCAATTCAAACCGGAGAGCAACAAAAACGAGAATTGGGCATGTGTTGGAGCAGAGGAAGAGTAATTTTGATTGTGTGTTGTGCGTTTATTAGTTGAATTGCTTAAAGTGTGAGTAGTTTAATCAACAAGTGTGGAAATACATGGTGGAATCACAACCTGCCTACTTTTATTTTATTCAACTTGTACTATTATTGGCTACGAATTTGGAGAAGAAAAAGTATAAAAAATCATCGTTATTTAGATTTCTATATTATTTCATTCAACTAAACTATTACTTCATTCAGTTACATTATTACTTCATTCACCTAGATTATTACTACTTCATTATTTAACTATCTATATTACTTTATTTGACTAGACCACTACTTCATTTTATTCTATTCTATTACTTCATTCAAATAGTTTTATCACTTCATTCGACTAGGTTATTACTTTAAGGGATTCTTGAGCATAGTGATCACTACTTCATTCATATGTGCATTTACTTCATTCAACATGTATATCACTTCATCACAATAAGATTTTACTTCATTAAACTTGAATTGGGTTATTACTTCAGTCCATTACCTCATTAAATGAGGTTATAACTTCATCAACATTGACATACATCATAATAAAGAATAAATACTTCATTTTGAAAACACTTCACATAGTCTATTCGCGTTTCAATTTTGTAAAAATGTTAAACAAATTTTAAAGTGGAATGAAGTAATATTCTACTGGAATGAAGTAATTAACTATCGGAATGAAGTAATAAATCTACTGGATGAAGTAATAAATTATAAATGTAATTTCACAAAAATACCCTTGGCTGAAGTAATTTGGCTACCTACTAAATGCGAAAATTTTCACTACATCATCTCTTCTCATCCATTAAAAACTAGATCTAAGGGCCCTAATTTGGTCTCTAGCTCGGTCTTTAAGACTATATTTGTGAATAATGGGACTATATATATATAGAGAAAGAGAGTATCCATGTGTCAATTTTACATTAGTGGATTAGGAATGGAGTAGTAAAAGTGGATTAGGAGATCGTTAAATCCTTACTGGTTAGAGAGAGATTAGAAAACAAATTACGAAATAAGAAAAATAATATGAGAAAAATTGAGGTGAGTAATTTGGTCAATTGATAAATTTGGAGAAGATTTAACAAGAAAAAAGAAGATAAAAAAAATTAAAAGTGAAAATTCCTTATTCCGAAAAATTAGCATGTCTCGATCTCATATTCTGAAAAATCAGCAAAATTTAATATCAAATTTCGAAAGGTAAGCGAATTGAGATCCATATAATTAGTTGTTTTTCCTATAATTAGGGATGTCAATCGGGCCGGCCCATCGGGTTGCGGGCCGGCCCTACTCGGGTTGCGGGTCAATCGGGTGCGGGCAAATCGGGTTGTGAATTCTTTCGGGTTGTAAAAGTTCAACCCTAACCCTAAAAGCTCGGGTTTCGGGCTAGCCCAGCGGGTTAATCGGGTTGCTACCGATAAGATTAACATTCGATCAATCCAATAAATAATGATGAAAATTAGTTATATTCATAAATGTAAAATATTTAATTATGATAAATTTGAGATATATGGTCAAACTCAATCATAAACATGATCAAATACTAAATTTTGAAATATTTCATGAAATTTTAATGTATGTTTTAGAAATTTAAATATTTTTTTAAGTGAATTTGAAGTTTTTAATTTATTTATCAATTATTATATTAATAAAATCGGGTTTTCGGGCCAGCCCATTGGGTTTTCGGGTCTAGCCCTAACGGGTCGCGGGTTAATCAGGTGCGGGCTAATCGGGTTTTAATTTTATCGGGTTAGAAATTTCCAGCCCTAACCCTATAAATTTGGCGGGCTATTCGGGCCAGCCCACGGGTTGCGGGCTACATTGACATCCCTACCTATAATATATCAAAATAAGGTCATTTCTCACCGTGTTAAATAAAGTAGTATAATTTGATTCACATCCATTGTCCAGTGATATTCAATCCAAAAATGTACACTACACATATGAATCATCATAGAATCATATCAGCATCTTCTCCAAATCCAAAAATCAGCCTCTCATTATCGCAACATTCTCCATCAAACATTTTCGCAGACACACTTGTTTCACTGCGTAGATGCGTCGAAAACCAAGACCTCAAAGCGGGTTCTTCCCTCCACGCCCAAATCCTCAAATTAGGACTCCACACCGATGTTTTTATATCCAATTCACTACTCAACATGTACTCAAAATGCGAGCGCATACACGACGCACGCAACTTGTTCGACACAATGCCTCACACAACTATCGTATCATGGACCACCATGATGTCGGCCTATCACCGCAGCTCACGCCTCGATCAAGCGATGTTGCTGTTTTCAAGAATGGTGGAGCATCTCAACCCTAACGAGTTCACACTGGCAGTGCTTCTCCATGCTTGCGCGTTTAGAGGCGGTGATGTGAATTTGATCGAAGCTGTTCATTCTCACGCGATTACAAGCGGCCTCTTATCGGATAGCTTCTTGCGGAATTGTTTGATCGACGCGTATGCCAAAGTAGGGATGCTTACGACTGCGGAGAAGCTTCTGCTCAGGCTCGGCGCAGGAGACGTTGTTTCGTGGACTTGTGTCGTGTCTGGTTGCGTAAGAAGTGGTGATGCCGAGAGGGGGATAGCGCTGTTTTGCGGAATGCAGGAAGACGGTATCGTGCCTAATGATATCGCAATGGTTACTGTGTTGCAGGCATGCTCGGAGATTGGCAACTATGGAATTATGCAGTGGATTCATGGATTGGTGTTGAAAGGGAATTGGTGGATGAGTTGTTTAGTTTTGAATTCGCTGATTGAGATGTACTCTACAAATGGATACTTCAACGAGGCTATGAGAGTCTTTCGTTGTTTCTGCTTTGGTAGTGAGAGTTTCCATCCTAGTCCTGAGACTATGGCAAACCTTCTACATGGTTGTGGAAGGTTAAAGCTAGGGAAAGAGATTCATGGATACTTGATTAAACACGGCTTTCTTCCTTGCACCGTTGCTGAGAATTCACTTATGAACATGTATGCTGCACACGGATTTGTTCATTCTTCGTTGCTCATCTTTAGAACAATGGCCGAGAGAGACATTGTTTCTTGGAACACAATTATGAAATGCTTCGTGAAAAATGCTCAGGCTGCTGATGCACTGAGACTCCTTCGTGAGATTCATGGAGAAGGTTTGAGAGAGATCGATTTTGTCACGTTGCTTACATCTCTTGAAGCTTGTTCTGAGCTGGCGTGGATTAGGGAAGGCCGAGTTCTTCATGGTTACTCAATGAAAACAGGGTTGCTTGGTGATATCTTTGTGCAAAATGCTCTGATAGATATGTATGCAAAGTCTGGGAGACTAGATTTGGCGGAGTGTGTTTTCGAGGGGATGCACCAAAGAGATGTTGGCTCGTGGAACTCAATGATCACAGCTTATGGTGTTAATGGAGATGGGGCATCTGCTGTGAAGGTGTTCAAGGAACTCGAAAGGGAAGGGAGCAAGAAACCGAATGCCATAACATTCACCAATGCTCTCTCAGCTTGTGCTCATGCTGGATTGGTTGAAGAAGGTTTTGCCATTTTTCAGTCGATGGAGAAGCATTGTGGAGTGAGTCGAAACATGGAGCATTATGCTTGTATGGTTGATCTGTTGGGGAGAGCAGGGAGAGTGAACGAAGCAAAGGCCTTCATTGAGAAGATGCCAATGCGGCCTGGCTCTGATATTTGGGGAGCTCTGTTGAGTGCTTGTGTGGTTGTTGGTAATGTGGCACTAGCTGAGAGGGCGGGGGAAGAGCTTGCAGCTCTGGAACCTTGTAGTAGCATCTGGAGAGTTGCGTTGGCGAATGCATATGCTGCTGCTGGGAAATGGGAGAAAGTAGCGGAATTGAGAGGTGCAACGAGGTTGAGGAAGGAAGGGGGGTGGAGTAGTGTGAATGTTGAGGGATTTGAGTTTGATTTCTTTGCAGGTGACACGAGGCACCCGGAGAGGGAGATGATCTACGACGTTGTAGGGCGCTTGAAGATTCATATGCGCGATGATGGACCGAGTGATTTGATTTTGTTAACTTAGAAGAAGAAGAAGAAGCTGCTTCAGTTGATCAAGGTTGAGGCATGTGATGATTTGCAGACTAGTAAATATTTGCATGTAAAGTAGTTAAAGTTTAGTTCATATGTCTTGATGCTCAAGCCTATATATTTTCATTCAAGATGTGAGCTCTAGTGTTTCTTTGTGGATTTTGACAATTTTACTTCTGGTCAACAGGTGACTCGATAACAAGTAAGATTGGTAATTTTATTTTACTTTTTTATAGCTTGTCAAAAATTATAATAATGAAATACAATATAAAATTGATTAAATGATTAAATAAGTTAAATTAATGCTGGTGCAACCATGATACTCTCACGAGACATTCTTAATCTTTTTTCGGCGAAGTCACATGAATTGCGCATCTATTTATTTAATTAAAATAAATTTCTCAAGATAAGGATTATAAATACATATATTCTATTTATAAAAATCGAGATTTGAACTCACACGCATTCGAGATGATTAGAGTTTCTGATGTATGGATTGAAGGAGACATCTTACTAATTTAGATGCAAATCTTCGTGTCTGTTCAAGTCTTTTAGGATTAGTTATTTGAAACAATTGAGAAAATATTGTTGGTGTCAGAAATGAGATATAAAATCAATAAGGTTTTTACACAATATTGCATGCTAATGGTAAAATGAAAACTGACCCTATTAACTTTGAATATGGTGGTTCTGGTAAATTCAATTTGGTGTGAATTTTCGACAAATTATTGGTGCATATAGTTGAATTTGGTTTTTGTTAATTTAGAAAAGGAGTTTCTTTGTCATGGGCCTGCATATATAGTAATCAATTATATTCACAGTATCAAACGTTGCGAGTATAACGTTAGGTATATGGATAATTATTTGGTGAATAATACTTCCTCCGTCCGTCATTAAATGTCTCATTTTTTCCTTTTTTGTCCGTCCCTAATAAATGTCTCATATTATTTTATCTATATTTGTTAAGTGGGCCGTGCATTTCACTAATGCATTCCACATGCATTTTATTATAAAACTAATATATAAAAGTAGGGTCTACATTCCACTCACTTTACTACATAAAGTCTAACAATTTCGATCAAATATGAAACATTTGATCATGGACGAAAGGGAGTATTGCATTTCAAGATTTCATATTATATGACATCATATACATAGATCTGAATCATCACAAAATTATATTTTCTGGGAACATTGGATTGTACGTATATGGTAGTTTTAATGGCAAATTGCATTAGTAGTGCCATCGTATTTGCTTTCCACTGAAAATGAGTTTGACTGTTCTTCTGGATTTCGTCTTCGAATTCTTCTAGCAATTATCGACCATCTGATGGCATATTAGTAATTAAAAGAAGATTATTCAAGAAAATTAAAATTTGGAGGCATAATAAATGGTATCAAAAAATTACTCCATCCAGTAAGATAGGCTACTTTATTTTGTATGTTAAATGAAAAGAATAAAGTAAGAGAGAGAATATAGTAAAATAATGTATTTTGATATTTAGTAATATAAGCTAAAACATAAGTGTCTACCGCTTGCACATTCTCCAAATCAAGTCCTTTTCAGGTGCTGACTTCTTCAAATGGTTCTGCAACTCATCATTCAAGAAATGTTCCATTAGAAAATAGGTGTGTTAATAAAAAGGATAGCACAATGGAAGTGAAAAAAGAGTTTACCTCTATATCTAGAAGTAGCATCTGACATTTCTGAACTTCCCATTCCACTTCCTAATTCACCTACGTCATGTTATATCCGTCCTAAATTAGATGATATATTTGGACGATGACACAAAATTTTAGAAGATTTTTTTTTATGTATTAAATAGAGAAGGTAATTATAATGTAATAGATAAATGTGAGAATTTATTTTCTAGAAAATAAAATGTAATATTTTTTATGATAAAATGAAAATAGTTATATTCAAAATAATAGAGTGACCTGATGTTTATTTATAAAAATGCCTGATAAAAAGTTCCACAAAAAGCCTGGTTAGCAATTTAGGAAATCATATGTCAAAGAATATTCCACACCTAAATTCATTAACAAAAAGCCTGCTTAGTAATTTATGAAATCATATGTCAAAGAATATTCCACACCTTTCAAAATTCATTAACAAAAAGCCTGGTTAGCAATTTATGAAATCATATGTCAAAGGATATTCCACACCTAAATTCATTAACAAAAGGCCTGCTTAGCAATTTATGAAATCATATGTCAAAGAATATTCCACACCTTTCAAAATTGATTAAATATTGCTTAGTGATTTCCTGTTCAGGGTTTAGTAAATACTTCCTCCGTCCCATTAAATATAAAACATTTATGAATCGGCACGTGATTTTATGTAATGTTATTTTGTAAGTTAATGAAGAGAGAGTAAAGTAAAAGAGATAAAAAAAAGTGAAGATAGAATTAATTTTATTTTAGGAAACGTTTCATTTTTAATGGGACAACCTACTCTTTCCATTTAGAGTAGTGCTAAATGGTCACATTATGGTCAGCCATAAAAATAAAAAAATAATAAAAGATAGTGTATTTAACGCCATTTCATTGAAATCAATACTTCTAAAAAGTATCAATTTTATTTGTACAATTGTACCCTTAGTTATGAAATATAAATATGAAGAGACTAGAATTTATTCAATTGGATCATTAGTTAACTCATGTTGCATGAAATTTATATAAATAAAAATTAATATTTATTAAGGTTAAATGATAATTAATTTAATTATTTCTTATATTTATAATACCAACGCATCGTATTAATCTGATATTAAGAATAATTTCGATAACGAGTGAACGGTCAGAAACTACCAGCAAAAGAAATAGTAAGAAACTAACACAATCATATAATCTTTCATACTTATAAACAATTTGATTGCCCATGTCCATCAGTTGCAAAAACTACCAGACTTTATTCTGAGAAGCTACAGATGTAAACACAATCAATACATTTTATGTGTTTAAATTATAAGCCAAACATATATGTATCATCACTTCCTAAAAAGGAGAACAACTGTATGTGCTGCTATACTCCGGTTCTCCCCAAGACTGTCTACCTTTTCATGAGTTTTTGCCTTGAGGTTCACAGCCGAAGGGTCCGCACCAAGTAG
The DNA here is from genome assembly GCF_004379255.2 of Salvia splendens. Taxonomy (NCBI): domain Eukaryota; kingdom Viridiplantae; phylum Streptophyta; class Magnoliopsida; order Lamiales; family Lamiaceae; genus Salvia; species Salvia splendens. The sequence continues at coordinate 18,287,426 of NC_056043.1, read as the reverse complement.
CTTGCATAAATTCTCCCGTATAGCCTCCTTATGAGGGCTCAGTTTTGGTCTTTGGAGAATCAATGTGGCGTCTAAGTTACCTAGTTCGTAGCCTGCCTCGTGCATTAGCCGAACCTAACATGTAGTAGAATAATAGTGTTAATAATTCATAAATGCAATGAGCTTTAAGTATCTTAATGCCTTCTCTAAGAGGGTTGTTTACTTTTGTGGATTAAGACTTTGAGATATCTCCAGGCCCTTGACAATTTATACCATTTCAGAAAATTTTGTTGAATTCATATCCCATTTAAAAGGTAGAATTGGAGGAATCCTGGTAAATACTTATTAATCATATATATACCAATAATAAAAACTAAATGCCCCCCTTATGGTAATGTCAAAATGACAGCACGAAAGCTCTGTTTCTTATTATTCCTCTATTCTACAACAAGCATTTTGTCATTCAGCACGATCTAAAAACATGATACAAACAAATTTTGATGAAGTTAGCAACTATTTTGAGTCTACTAAGCTGAGGAGCATTAAGATAAAGGAGGTATGGATTTTTCTCTCTATAAAAAAAATCAATGTTCTGCCAGGTTAATAAGGATGAGGCATAATTTTGTCTCTAAAATCCTTCCAACAAGATAAAAGGGTTAATCAGTTTAAAATACATGAACTTTGCTCCAAGTTCGGTTTTACAACGAGCTTAAATTGTCATAGAATACACAAATTTTACTTAGTTTGTAATATTCCCCAAAATTTTACTTTTTCTGACTAAATTGAAGTTGACTTGGCAGCCAAAATTTCCCAACACACAAATAACCATACAATTATTTTCCATGTCAGCTTCAATTTCGCCCAAAAGTAGTAAAATCAAGAGAAATTTGTAAACAATGTATATTTGTGAAGAAAATTTAAAAGTCAATGTGCGAAGCAAAAAATCAGAGCAAAGTTCGTGTGTATGTGTATGTGTATGTGTATGTGTGATAGAAACAAAGCATTATCTAGTTAATGTAATTTTACTAACTAAATCAGTGACATCACAATTACTAGCATATATACAAAGATGAAGGATAATCATATTGGGATTATCCTTCATATTGGGGTTTTGAGGTGAAGTGAACTCACAGCCTCCTCCACAAAAACACAAGATGCTGCGCCTTTCCACTTGGGATCTGTGTCTGGAAATATCTGACCTATATCTGGGAGGCCAAGCGCCCCCAATATTGCATCAACCACACAGTGCAGCAATACATCACCTAAAATTTACTAAAATCTCAGTCACAGCTAATAATTCCAATTCATCGATTTAAAGAAGAGACTACTACAGATTATGGCCGAACTTACGTAAGGAGTCAGGGTTGAATAAAAACACCAAAACCTAAACCTAACAATTGAATTGAATTCAAAGCAATTGAAATTGGGGGATTATATATATATATATTTCGATGTACCGTCGGAGTGAGCTTCGCAGCCTCGATCGTGAGGAATATCGATGCCGCCGATAATGAGGGGATACCCCGGTTCGAGGCGATGAAGGTCAAATCCGTGGCCGACGCGGAAAGGTAGAACCTTGGGCGGAGTTGCAGCTCTGGATTGAGGCTCTACTCCAACCGTAGTAGCGGCGGAAGCTACCGTCGGCCTGGCGGTGAATTTCAACGAGGGAAGAGGCAATTTTCGGGACAAGCAAGTTCCCGGTGCGGGTGATTGGAAGGCGGGTTGCTTTGAGGAGGTGTTGATGGGGAGCGGGGCGGCGTAGCAGAGGGAAGCAGCCATGGCCATATCGAAGAATTCTGGTTGGAATGGAAATATCTGAGTAAGCTCTGATATTAAAGATGCCTAAATTATGTTGGAAAGGAAATATTAAAATCTTTTATTTTCTGTATACTTGGAATAAGTAGAGTCAATTATTCTGAAATTATAGGTCATATTCCACGGCGACTAGGTAGTTTGGAGCCGTCTTTCTACTAGTATTAATTAATACTCCACTATCATCATTTAAGGCTGAAGTTATTAATACTCCACTATCATCATTTAAGGCTGAAGTTAGATTCTATTTCATTTTTCTCTACTTATACTCTACCAGTTCCATTAAAAATAAATGTTTTTTTAATTATACCATTAAAAATAAACTGTTTCCTAAAATAGAAATAACTTTATCTTTATTTTTCCACATTTCTTACTTTACTCTCTCTTCTTTAACTCATGAAACAACACTACATAAAATTTCGTCCCGAAAAGCAAACATTTCATATTATTGGGACGAAGGAGTATAATTTATCGAATTTCATTCTTCGTACGCATTTGATACGATTGTCACTATTCCGGCAACTGAACTGAGGATATACATGAAAAGGATACACAACCTACAACGGAGGCAATTGAGACCGAGTACAACAGAATCAAAGACCTCGTCGAGTAACTAAGCCACCTGAAAGCTATCAGGATTACGTTCGACGATATGAGTCGTTTAACCATATTTCTAGCTATGTTACTCTCTTTATTTTCACTATGTAAGCAAGCTTGTAATAGGATAGAGAGTCAAGCTTATTTGTAAGCTTCTTTCTGATTTTCTTTGTTGCTTCTTTCTGGGATCGCAAAAGAGAGTCGAATCAACCTTAGAGTCCCTAATATAAATAGAGTCTTGTCATAACTTATTTATTTTAAGAAATATCAAGCTCTAATTTATTTATCTTTGCTTTCAATCTCTCATTGAAACTGCTCAGAACTTAAGAGTGATCGAGGGACATTGAATCCTTGATGCTACTTCACCCCACTCACGTCAAAATTTTGGCATCAGAACTACAATAAGGACAATTGCCTTACCAATTTGGTGCTTTCATTGAATCTCATGTCTCACCTAAATTCTGGAGTTGAACGCGTCAAACGATTGGGAATGCCCCGTCCACTGGAGCCCGAGTGTACACAATCAGTTCCGTCATTCGAAGATGGTCAATCTTTAGTTCCAGTGCCGGCACGCTGGACGCTATTCTATTTACCATTCGAAAGTTAGAAACCCGAATGGATGAAACCGGTCATCGCATGGAGTCTAACCGACCCTCGACAGTACCCGGTCTCGGCCCACTGTATGGAATATCGGATTTAAACAACATGATTACGTTCCATTAAAGGAACATGGTGCAGTTACAAGGATTCCACAACCTTACGCTTTTTCTAGAAACCATCACTATCTTCGCCCTACCATCCCCTCAGATACCCTTCCCAACCACTCCAACAACATGCATGACCTATACACTCAACCGCAACTACCCTCTTCCATTAGTAACCGTCAACATTCACCCTCATTCTGGGTGGATTCAACGGCTGCACTCCACCAATCTGTACTAGGTTCCCTTCGCCATCACACAAGTTGCGATTTGCCCAGCCCGCACACCTTGTTCAGGACACCTTTCTATGATCACCATTCGGGTCACCAACCATCTTGTCGGGATCTTCCGTCTACTCGACCACAACACAAGTATCAGGGATTTGATTCTACACCCCGTATCCGAATGGATCGCTCTTTGATGGTTCCCATGCAGCTAATTGCATATCGCGTGTTCAATATTATTTTGATCATGTCCAGATGCCTGATGTGCAGTGCCTCCATTATGTTGTCATGATGGGCTCAAGGCCATTGGTACAAATGCAATTTTTTTTGCTTATATGGGATAGAACATGATATTTAAGAACCGGATTCCACTCGAGATGCGGATCGGTATGATGCCAACATGATCACAGTCAACATCAGAGGAATTAATATCCAAGTTTTAGTCAATACATGTAGTTCTCATGACTTTATACACCCTCGGATTGTCGAACGACTCAGTCTATTGTTATCACCCATTTCGCTATTTCGAGTGTATGTCGGAAATGAGCTTCACTTCTGTGCTCCCACGTCACTCACAAGACAAAGTTGATTATGCAGGGCGTTCCATTCCTAGTTGACTTGTATATTTTGCCTATTCATGGACCGGATATTATATTGGGCATGACATGGTTAGAATCATTGGGATGGTCATTCATGACTACGATGAACGCACTATGGAGTTACTTAGAGGGGATATTCAAGTGTGCTTAAAGGCGGATTCCCAGCGACCATGCTTGATCTTACTCCATTCAATGTCAACGATTTTCAACAGGGACTCTAATTATGATATTTATGAGTTATTTCCACTGAGTGACGTGTCACACCTTAACTCCTCTAACGTATACTCTTTTAATAAATAAATCCCTTCTCATAAACGCAAATAATACATATATCTAATTCATAGAACACGCATATTATATAAGTTCAAACCAACACTTATTCGATACATATTTCAAAATATCATGTAAAGTAGTGGAACCCTCTCACCACTCTATATACTATACATTTATCTACATGCAAAAAGATGAGGAGGTGAAGGCTGCCAATATGCGTCAGCCGCCGAACCTGATAAGACGTGGAGTTCCTATGACCCACGTCAGTCAAAACTTTACTGCAATCTTATTCCTGAAAAATTGAGTGGTTTATATGAGCCACAACTCAGTATATATAAATTTCCACCTTTAATCTCACATGAAACAAACATCAAGCATATTATTTTATCAATACATATAATCAGAAACAATATATAACATAATTTAAAAACAAACCATTTCATATTCATATGCATATGCCACTCTATCCAGTTTATTATTCTGTAACAGTCAAGCCTGGTATCTGCCCGGGATTCCTCTATGACCCGAAGGTCCCTCTATAATTGGACTCATAGGTCCTCTGTATTTGACCCGAAGGCCTCTCTGTAATTGGACTCATAGGTCCTCTGTATTTAACCCGAAGGCTTCTCTGTAATTGGACTCATAGGTCCCTCTAAAATTTCACATCCAGTACAAGGCTGTCACAGATCCTCTTTAATCACACGATTCATGTACTCAATACCATATGTAAAACATCAATTACATATTTCTATCATATAATTCATTTACAACCTCATATTCATTGCACCAATCACATATCCATATCATATTCCACCATCTATATCAAATGACACATAATCATATTGGATCACATCATATTATCAAATCATTTATTTTGTTTAACACCTAGCAAGGAAGCAAGTAAAACATGTAAAATTAAAAGTGTGATTTATACACACCTGATACAGATAATCTAGTTGAGCACTTGTTCTTGCTTCAAGATCTACGATTCTTGATGCTATACAAATAAATACAAAAATTACTTTAATACCTCTATTTGTAGATTAACTACTATAATAATTACTCTGGTTTGATGTCATATAATCACTAAAATGAATATATATACTTATTGACTATTGAAATCATTTTATTATAGTATTATAAATACACAGTTGATTATAATGTGGTAATATATTCCAAAATTATTTATGAATTTTTGAAATTTAAAATCCTATGTTCTTCAAATTTTCTTTACATAGAAAGTTTCTTTTCAAAGGCTACTACTTTTCATAAAGTAGAGTACTATATGCTACTTATGATAATTAAATCATTGCATAAGTAGAATTATTATTCGAAGTCCATAAGAGTAACTAACTCAATTAAAGATCTCACCTTCCCTAATCCAAGAAATTCGGAGTAATTTATTTGGACTACTCTTTTGTTTTCTCCTTACTGCTTTAGTCCCCGTGCTTAGGTTTATAATTCATATTGTAGAAAATGAACACTTATTTATCTTAGCCGCCTTAATTCTCTACTACAAAACTAATGGAAAAGTGGCCTACTAATATAACTACACGCATACACATATATGCTTGCATGTATAGGAAAATATAGTATGTGGCATAATAATAAGAATCCATAATTGATGATGATTATAACATATAAACGATATAAAAAAATATTATTTACATACTTTAATTCATTTCCATTTGAGGACAAATATATATATATAGATACTATATATTTATCTAACATTTTCGTGCATAACTACACACATTGATATATATTTTAATTTATTTATTGTGTATGTGTATTCTAAACACAATAATATTTACAATTAGAAAAATTATTAGGCATAGTTACTGTATAATATGATGCAAATTATAATAAAATATGTAATCATGAAAAATGATGCATGTTTCGGGTTAGGGATGTCACAATTCTTCCCCTCTTTAAGAATTTTGTCCGCAAAATTCATTTCTTTCTAATTTGACATGCGTAATAAAATTGCTAACCCGTAAACAGATGTGGATAGTTCTTTCTCATCTTTTCCTCTGTTTCCCAAGTCGCTTCTTCGACTCCGTGATTTTGCCAAATAACTTTAATCATTGGGATTTCTTTTCTTCGCAATTGTTTAACCTGTCGGTCTAAAATATTAACGGGTTCCTCTATGTAACTCAGATTCTCAGAAATCTGTATATCATGATCTCTCAGAACATGTAACGGATCAGACCGATAACGTGAGACTCTCAGAACCTTTATCTCCAAATCGCATTACTCCTTTCCAAGGTGAGACTCGCAAGAAAACTTTATCTCCAACTTCATATTCCATCTCTTTTCGATGTTGATCATAATAACTCTTTTGTCTGTCTTGTGTCGCCTTCAATCTGCTTTTAATGATATCAATCTTAGAAACAGTTTCTTGGATAATTTCAGGTCCTTCTAGAATCTCCAAGCCTTCTTTGTCCCAATATACCGGACTTCTGCATTTTCTGCCATACAATGTTTCATACGGTGCCATTCCAATACTGCTGTGATATTGGTTGTTGTAAGCAAACTCCATCAGCGGAATATACTTATCCCATGAACCCTGAAAATCAATAACACAAGCAAGAAGCATTTCTTCTAACGTCTGAATAGTTCTTTCTGACTGACCATCTGTCTGTGGATGAAAAGTAGTACTAAAATGTAGTTGGGTTCCCATGGTTGTCTGAAAACTTTCCCAAATCGGGATGTGAATTTCGGATCTCTGTCTGATACAATGGATATCGGAATACCATGCAAGCTTACTACTTCCCTCACGTATATTTCAGCCAACTGGTCTAACGAACAACCCCATCGTATAGGCAAGAAATGTGTTGATTTAGTTAATCTGTCTACAATAATCCAACTAGCATCATTCCCTTTCTTTGTCCTCGGTAAACCCGTTACAAAATCTATCGTGATACGCTCCCATTTCCAAACTGGAATAGATAAAAGTTTCAATAAACCGGCAGGTGCTTGATGTTCTGCTTTTACCTATTGACACGTCAAACACTTTGAAACAAATTCTGCCACTTCTTTCTTCATCTTTGGCCACCAATAATGTTGCCTCATAGTATGATACATCTTTGTTGTTCCTGGGTGCATTGCATAAGGAGCATTACGTGCCTCATCTAGAATCTCTCTCCGAAAATTATCAACATCTGGTACACACAATCTAGTACCAAACATCAATGTATCCTCTTGTAGAGTGAACAGCGTGTCCTTACCTTTTCGTACCTCATTAATAAACTCTACAAACTTTTCATCTTTCATTTGAGCATCTTGAATTCGTTGTCTCAAAACTGGTCGGATTTCAAGAGTCGTTATTAACCCTTCACTCGTATCTAGTTGTAATCTTACATTCAAACTTCGAAGAGCAATCAACTTTGATAATGGGGTCATCTCCATGTGTGCTACCATACTGTTTGACTTCCGACTTAACGCGTCTGCAACAACGTTTGCCTTCCCCGGATGGTATTGAATGGTACAATCATAATCTTTAAGCAACTCCATCCACCGTCTTTGTCTCATATTCAACTCCTTCTGACTCATTAAATATTTTAAACTCTTGTGATCTGTCAAGATTCAAAAAGATTCTCCATATAAATGATGACGCCAAATCTTCAAAGCAAAAACAACAGCTGCCAATTCCAGATCATGAACAGGATATGAAACTTCATGTACTCTTAACTATCGTGATGCATAAGCAACAACCTTTCCATTTTGCATCAAAACACAACCAAGTCCCTGCCGAGAAGCATCACTGTACACAACGAATCCTCCTATACCTGTCGGAATAGTCAATATGGGTGTTGTAGTCAATCGATGCTTCAACTCATCAAAACTCTTCTGACATTCTTCACTCCATAGGAAAGGGACATTCTTCCGTAATAATTTTGTCATTGATCCCGCAATAATTGAGAATCCTTCCACAAAACGTCTATAGTATCCAGCCATACCCAGGAAGCTTCGAACCTCTGTGACTGTAGTTGGCACTTTCCAGTTGACAATTGCTTCAATTTTCTGTGGATCCACTCTATTCCTCGACCTGACACCACGTGTCCCAAAAATAGCACATGATCTAACCAAAACTCACATTTACTCAACTTTGCATAAAGCTGTTTATCTCGTAGAACTTGTAATACTGACTGCAAGTGATTAACATGATCCTCTGTACTTCGCGAGTAGACCAATATGTCGTCGATAAAAACAATCACAAACTAATCTAGAAATGGTTAAAATACTTTATTCATCAGTGCCATAAAAGCTGCATGTGCATTCGTCAGTCCGAAAGGCATAACCAAAAACTCATAATGGTCGTATCGAGTTCGAAAGGCTGTTTTCGGAATATCATCTTTAGCAATCTTCAACTGTTGGTACCCTGATCGGATATCTATTTTTGAAAACACTTGTGCACCCTGAAGTTGATCAAACATATCTTCTATTCTCGACAATGGATATTTATTCTTCCCCGTCGCTTGATTCAGTTTCCGATAGTCTATACAAAGTCGCAATGTACCGTCTTTCTTTTTCACAAACAAAACTAGCGCTCCCCAAGGTGAAACACTGGGCCGTATAAATCCCTTATCCAACAACTCTTGTAACTGTTTCTTCAACTCCTGTAACTCCATCGGCGATATTCGATAAGGAGGAATTGAAATAGGTGCAGTACCTGGTAACAACTCAAGAGTGAACTCTGTTTCTCGATCAGGTGGCAATCCAGGTAAATCTTCAAAAAAAACGTCAGGAAATTCTTTAACAACGGAAATTTCTTTAACTTGATCATTAACCGTAGCACAATCTACAACATGGGCAAGATATGCTTCACATCCACTTTGAATCAGTTGAAAAGTCGTTGTAGCAGATATAAGACAGGAGGGAACAATCTGTCGATTGCCGTAGAATATCACTCGATCTCATCCTGGTGACTCTATTACCACTTCTTTAGCATAACAATCTATCTTAGCCTGGTGACGTGACAACCAATCTATACCCAAAATAATATCAAACTCATGTATGAACAAGGGAATCAAATCTGCCAATAGTTCTACTGAATTGATTCTCACCGCACAATCTCGATATACTGTATATACTGAAATAACTTCACCCAAAGGTGTGTGTACACCTAGTCTGTGATCTAGAGGTTCAGGTTCTTTATGCATATGTGATGTGATGACAGGTGATATAAATGAATGAGTAGATCTTGGATCTATCTATGTATATATCATAGCATCAACTAAATAAAGTGTACCAGTAATGACCTCTGGTGCTCTAGATGCCTCCTCATATGTCATAGCAAACACACGAGCATGTCCTCGGGGTGTAGATCCATGTGCCTCTGACTGACCTCGCCCTCGACCCATAGGTGCACTCATAGTCTGTCCTCTTCCACGACCTCGATTAATACTTGCACTCGATGCTGCGGGTCACACATTCTGTACTGTTGGTTCCGTCGCTTTGCTCTTCCACTTGATATCATGTCAGACCGAAGTGGGCATTCCCTATAATAGTGTCCTTGTTGTCCGCAGTGAAAACAACCTCCTGTAATTATTCGACATTCCCCTGTATGTGGTCGTCCACAGTGCACGCATAAAGGTCGTGCACGTGCTGTCATACCAGATCCTCGTCCCCACTCATAACTGAAAGGTGGTGCACGTCCGCCCCTTTGACCCAATGGACCTCCTCTACTGAAACTCGATGCCGAAGAAAAAGAACTAGGCCTTTTTGAAATGCTCGAGCTTGATTCACCCCTATACTCCGGTGGTCCCTTCTTTTGTCTTTGAATATACACATGTCTTTCTTTCACTAGTCTCTCTGCTCGTATAGCCGCTGCACATAGATCATTATAAGTACGAAAGTCTGAAGGTGTGATTTTGCTTCTTATCGCATATATCAATCCTTCTTCAAAACGTCTGCACTTATCTTGTTCTGTAGGTAGCAATGCCAATGCATAACGAGAAAGCTGAGTAAACTTCACTTCATAATCTGCAACTGACATAGATCCTTGTTTAAGGGATAAAAACTCTCTGTGTTTCTCATCACGATACACTGGTGGCATATACTTATCACTGAACTCTCTCAAAAAGTCATCCCAACTGAGTACTGGAGGATGTATCATAGCTCGTGGGACAGTCTCCCACCAATAGTATGCATCGCCGTGAAGAAGAGACACTGCGTAATCAAAACGTTCTTCTGCAATACAACCCATCTGATTAAACACACGTTCTGTCCTCTTCAACCATATCTCAGCCTCGGCAGGATCAGTAGTCCCAACAAAGTCAACGGCTCCCATCTTTCGTAGTTCTTTAAAATTTCTACCCCTTGGTCTCATTTCTAGCCCATGTACTTCTTGTTCAACCCGCCTATGTATTAGCTGGCTACCTCCAGATGATGCAACAAGTGTATGAGATGCTTCTGCAGTTAATGAATTATGCGGGGCGGCTGACCCTTCTCTCCTCGATGACATATGTTCAGGAATATCCATTTTCCTGATAATTCAAATGCAAATGCAACTTATAACCAATACGTATCATATGCAATGCATGGATGCAATGTCCCAGCGGGATCCTTATCCCTGTTCTGATACCACCTAAACTGTCACACCTTAACTCCTCTTACGTATACTCTTACTATAAATAAATCCCTTCTCATAAACGCAAATAATACATATATCTAATTCATAGAACACGCATATTATATAAGTTCAAATCAACACTTATTCGATACATATTTCAAAATATCTTGTAAAGTATTGGAACCCTCTCACCAGTCTATATACTATACGTGTATCTACATGCAAAAAGATGAGGAGGAGAAGGTTGCCAATATGCGTCAGCCGCCGAACCTGATAACACGTGGAGTTCCTATGACCCACGTCAGTCAAAACTTTACTGCAATCTTATTCCTGAAAAATTGAGTGGTTTATATGAGCCACAACTCAGTATATATAAATTTCCACCTTTAATCTCACATGAAACAAACATCAAGCATATTCTTTTATCAATACATATAATCAGAAACAATATATAACATAATTTAAAAACAAACCATTTCATATTCATATGCATATGCCCTCTATTCAGTTTATTATTCTGTAACAGTCAAGTCTGGTATCTGCCCGGGATTCCTCTCTGACCCGAAGGTCCCTCTGTAATTGGACTCATAGGTCCTCTGTATTTGACCCGAAGGCCTCTCTGTAATTGGACTCATAGGTCCTCTGTATTTAACCCGAAGGCTTCTCTGTAATTGGACTCATAGGTCCCTCTAAAATTTCACATCCAGTACAAGGCTGTCACATATCCTCTTTAATCACATGATTCATGTACTTTCAATACCATATGTAAAACATCAATTACATATTTCTATCATATAATTCATTTACAACCTCATATTCATTGCACCAATCACATATCCATATCATATTCCACCATCTATATCAAATAACACATAATCATATTGGATCACATCATATAATCAAATCATTTATTTTGTTTAACACCTAGCAAGGAAGCAAGTAAAACATGTAAAATTAAAAGTGTGATTTATACACACCTGATACAGATAATCTAGTTGAGCACTTGTTCTTACTTCAAGATGTACGATCCTTGATGCTATACAAATAAATACAAAAATTCTACTATAATAATTACTTTGGTTTGATGTCATATAATCACTAAAATGAATATATATACTTATTGACTATTGAAATCATTTTATTATAGTATTATAAATGCACAGTTGATTATAATGTGGTAATATATTCCAAAATTATTTATGAATTTTTGAAATTTAAAATCCTATCTTCTTCAAATTTTCTTTACATAGAAAGTTTCATTTCAAAGGCTACTACTTTTCGTAAAGTAGGGTACTATATGCTACTTATGATAATTAAATCATTGCATAAGTAGAATTATTATTCGAAGTCCATAAGAGTAACTAACTCAATTAAAGATCTCACCTTCCCTAATCCAAGAAATTCGGAGTAATTTATTTGGACTACTCTTTTGCTGTCTCCTTACTGCTTTAGTCCACCGTACTTAGGTTTATACTTCATATTGTAGAAAATGAACACTTATTTATCTCAGCCGCCTTAATTCTCTACTACAAAACTAATGGAAAAGTGGCATACTAATATAACTACACGCATACACATATATGCTTGCATGTATAGGAAAATATAGTACGTGGCATAATAATAAGAATCCATAATTGATGATGATTAAAACATATAAACGATATAAAAATATTATTTACATACTTTAATTCATTTCCATTTGAGGACAAATATATATATATACAGATAGATACATACTATATATTTATCTAACATTTTCGTGCATAACTACACACATTGATATATATTTTAATTTATTTATTGTGTATGTGTATTCTAAACACAATAATATTTACAATTAGAAAAATTATTAGGCATAGTTACTGTATAATATGATGCAAATTATAATAAAATATGTAATCATGAAAAATGATGTATGTTTCGGGTTAGGGATGTCACATGACGACTATACATCGGTGTTGGGGCAGCATTGAGATCAAAATTCCAGCTGAGATATTATTCTTTGATGTCTCATCGCGAGGTTCACTTGCCTGTAGGCATGACACCGCCTCAACAATTCAACCATCGAATACATATTCTCAATACTAAACCAATCAATGTCTGCACGTACAGATACCCGTATTTTCAGAAAATGAGATCTAGCATCAAGTTCGAGAAATGTTGGATCAGGGAATCATTCGCCATAGTCATAGCTAGTTTTCATCTCCTGTCATTTTTCTGTTCGCAAGAAAGATAACACATTTAGATTATATGTAGTATGCAGAGCTCTTAATACCACCACTGTTCCTGATCTCTTTCCTATTCCTATTGTTAGTATACCTTGAATTTGTTTTCTAATTGGGATAGGATTATGCTTCCTAATTGGGAAAGGATTATGTTTCCGAATTAGGATAGGATCTCATGTGTGCCTATTTATATGGGAGTAGAGCACATAATTCTGTGATCGTGATCTTAGATCCAATCTAAAATTTGTAGCCATAATCTAAAAACACTCTGAATAAAATTTGTTCTCCGTTCTTGCCCGTGGATGTAGACAATTGGCGAACCACGTAAACTATGTGTCTTCTTACGTTCTTTCGTTTGTCGATTACACAATTGCTCTATTCTGCCACAACAAACTGGTATCTAGACCCTGTTTTTCGGACTAGGGTTTTGAATTCCGCATCTGTTAGGGTTTATGTGTTAATCGATCAAGATGTCTGCTCTGAACGTGAAGGCCGACAAATTCACCGGGAGAAATAGTTTTGGCTTATGGCAGATCAAGATGCGATCCCTGATGAAGCAGGGTTTGTGGGCGCCACTCAAAACAAAGAAGGCAATGGAAGATGATGAGGAGTGGACAACCTTAGACGAAAAGGCCCACTCGACTATACATGACGAAGTCTCTAACCAACAAGTTGCTCCTGAAGCAACGTTTGTTTCGATTACGCATGCAGGAAGGTATGCCCCTTCGGGATCATCTGGAAAATTTGAACAAAATTTTGCTGGATTTGCGTAATGTTGATGTTAAAGTAGAAGACGAGGATGCTGTTTTAATTCTACTAGTTTCTTTGCCTGAGTCGTACGAGAATTTTGTTGAGTCTTTTATGACTGGGAAAGAAACTCTGTCTTTGGAGGATGTTCGATCTGCTCTTCACATCAGATAGGATAATTAACAGGCAACGAGTTCAGCCCATAGAAAATCTGGCATCGGGATTATCTGTTACGGGTAAGGGACAGAATAAATTCGGACAGAAGAAGCAGAACTCCAAAAGTTCAAAAGGTCCTAAAGCCACTAAGTCAGATGACATTTGCAGATATTGTAAAGAACCAGGGCATTGGAAGGTTGATTGTCCAAAGATAAAGAAGAAATTGGGCAAGAAAGCGGATGCTAACGGTTCTGCTACTGTGGCAGAAGCTGGTGACGCAAACTCGGAAGAAGAACTGGCCTTGGTTGCGGATGAACAGCCATACTGTAATGATGTGTGGATTTTGGATTTTGGAGCATCGTATCATCTCTGTCCTCACAGGGAGTATTTCACCACTTATGAGCAAATAGATGGAGGCAATGTTACCATGGCCAACAGTGTTGTCTGCAAGGTGGTTGGCATCGGCTCAATCAAGATTAGGACGCATGATGGGGTCTTCTGCGCCTTGAACGATGTTAGGCATGTTCCACAAATGACGAAGAATCTGATATCGATGAGTACTTTTGACAGTAAGGGTCTTAGTTTCAAAGGTGAAGGTGGAGTAATGCGTATTCTGAAAGGTTCGAAGGTGGTTCTGACAGCTCTGAAATGAGGTACCTTGTATGTTTTGAGAGGTTCCATCGTGGCAAATTCTGCTGATATTGCATCATCCGAGGTTGCAACCAAGGATATGACCAAGCTGTGGCATATGAGGCTCGGTCATATGGGAGAACGTGGCATGAGAATCATGTCAAATCGTGATTTTCTTTCTGGGCATAAAGTGCAGAAACTTGATTTCTGCGAACACTGTGTATTTGGGAAGCTCCATCGCAGCAAGTTTCCAAAGAAGGGTGTTCATTGAACGAAAGGGACACTTGACTCCATTCATATGGATTGTTGGGGTCCCTCACGTGTTGAATATATTGGAGGACACAAGTATTTTGTGTCGATGATTGATGACTACTCGAGGATGACTTGGGTGATTATGACGAAACGTAAAGGTGAAGAATTCAATAAGTTCAAAGAGTGGAAGACTCTGATTGAAAACCAGACAGGGAAGAAGATCAAGCGATTGAGAACAGATAACGGTCTAGAATTTTGTTCGTCTAAGTTCACTGAGTTCTGCAGGAGTGAAGGGATCGTTCGACATCACACCGTTAGACATACACCACAGCAGAATGGTGTGGCAGAACGCATGAATCATACATTGTTGGAGAGAGCAAGATGCATGCTCTTTCATGTTGGTTTGACTAGGAAGTTTTGGGCAGAGGCAGTAAACACGGCGTGTTATCTGATCAACCGTAGTCCTCACACTGGCATTGACTGTAAGATACCTTACGAGGTATGGTCTAATGATATGCCTGCAGATTATTCTTCGCTTAGAGTTTTTGGTTGTACTATTTATTATCATGTCAGTGAGGGTAAACTAGAACCGAGAGCTAAGAAGGGTATATTTGTTGGTTATGGGAATGGAGTTAAGGGATACAGAATCTGGTCGCCTTCAGAGGATAGAATTATTCTCAGTCAGAATGTGGTGTTTGATGAAAATTCTATGCTTAACTCTACTGTGAAGTCTATTACTGTAGAGGATTTGGAAGGTGTTGATAAACAGGTGGAGCTGCAAGTCACTCACGATGAGAGTGAATCACAACTCTAAGGTGGAGAAGATCAACACACTACTGCTGAAGCTACTATTGATACTACTAGTTCTGATGTTCATCCAGAAGCTCGTCAGAGAAGCATTGCTATTGACAGAGCTAGGAGGATAGGTGTGAAGCCTCCGTTGAAGTACGGCTTTGAGGACATGATGGCATATGCACTACAAGTTGCCAGTGAGGTGGAAGATGAACCATCTACTGAATAACCATCCACCTATAAGGAAGCTGTTTCGAGCAGTGAGCGTGCTAAATGGCTCGCTGCAATGGAAGAAGAGATGGAATCACTATGGAATAAATTGACATGGGAGCTAGTCAAACTGCCTAAGGGAAGAAAGATTGTTACTTGCAAATGGATCTTCAAGAAGAAGGAAGGGACCACAGTAGATGAGGGTATTAGATACAAAGCTCGGGTAGTTACAAGAGGGTTCACGCAGAAGGAGGGGGTTGACTACAATGAGATTTTCTCGCCAGTGGTCAGACACACTTCCATCAGAGTGTTACTAGCAATAGTTGCACATTATGATCTGGAGCTTGAGCAACTAGACGTGAAGACAGCTTTCCTACAAGGATTGCTTGAAGAAGATATCTACATGACTCAGCCAGAGGGATTCGTGGTTCCTGGCAAGGAGGATTATGTTTGCAAGCTAAAGAAGTCCTTGTATGGACTAAAGCAGTCTCTGAGGCAATGGTATAAGAGATTTGACAGCTACATGGTCCAGCTGGGATACAGCAGGAGTCCGTATGATTGTTGTGTGTATCACAACAAAACTGATGATGGTCACGTGATCTATCTCATTCTGTATGTAGATGATATGCTTATAGCTGCAAAGTCGAAGTCCGAAATTCAGAAGTTGAAAGCTCATCTCAGTGCTGAATTTGATATGAAGGATTTGGGTGCTACGAAGAAAATTATGGGCATGGAGATATCTAGGGAAAGAGCAAAGAAGAAGCTCTGTTTGTCACATAAGAGCTACATTGAGAAGATTCTGTCAAGATTTGGCATGTCTGGAGCTAAACCTATTGATACTCCAAGTGCTACAAATATCCATCTGTCATCGGATAATGCACTGAAATCTGAAGTTGAGGAGGAGTACATGTCTCGAGTCCCGTACTCTAATGCAGCAGGGAGTTTGATGTACGCTATGGTCTGTACTAGACCAGACATAGAACATGTTGTTAGTGTTGTCAGCAGGTTCATGGGATATCCGGGAAAGGAACACTGGCAAGCCGTGAAGAGAATTTTTCGCTACTTGAGAGGTGCGTCTGATGTTGGTCTCATTTATGGAGGTGATACTCATTGTTCAGTGACTGGTTATTCTGATTCTGACTATGCTGGAGATGTCGATAGTAGAAGATCTATGACCGGTTATATTTTCACTCTTGGTGGTTTTGTTGTTAGTTGGAAAGCAACTTTGCAGGCCGTTGTTACTTTGTCTACTACTGAAGCAGAGTATATAGCGTTGACAGAAGCTGCTAAAGAGGGAATATGGTTGAAAGGGCTAGTTGGTGATCTTGGTTTAAATCAAGATCAAGCTGTTGTGTTCTGCGATAGTCAGAGTGTTATTTGTTTAGCCAAAGATCAAGTCCACCATGAGAGGACTAAACATATTGATGTGAGGTATCATTTTCTGAAGAATGAGAAAAGAATTGAGGTAAAGAAAGTTGGCACTGCTGATAATCCTGCTGATATGTTCACCAAGCTGGTCCCGCAGAGTAAGTTTCAACATTGTTTGGACTTGCTTAATGTCATGAGCTATTAGTTGCCCGTGGAGGGCAAATTTGAGGCAAGGATGAAGAAGTTTATTTGTTTGGTATTATGATGATGCATTTGGAAGGAGGATTCAAGTCAATGTGGAGATTTGTTAGTATGCCTTGAATTTGTTTCCTAATTGGGATAGGATTATGCTTCCTAATTTGGATAGGATTATGTTTCTGAATTATGATAGGATCTCATGTGTGCCTATTTATATGGGAGTAGAGCACATAATTCTGTGATCGTAATCTTAGATCCAATCTGAAATTTGTAACCATAATCTGAAAACACTCTGAATAAAATTTGTTCTTCGTTCCTGCCCGTGGATGTAGCCAATTGGTGAACCACGTAAATTTTGTGTCTCCTTACGTTCTTTCGTTTGTCGATTACACAATTGCCCTATTTGTCACAACATCTACTTCCGACGAGTTATTTGATGAGTTAGGGGCAGCACGCTTTTTCACAAAGCTAGATCTTTGGTCTGTGTATCATCAAATCGAATGCATCACAATGGCATCTTCAAGACGGTCTTCCATACCCACGAGGGTCATTATGAGTTCTTAGTGATGCCATTTGGCTTGATGAACGCGCCTTCAATGTTCCAAGTGATGATGAATATTACTTCATGCCCTTCTTGCGCAAATCTGTAATCGTCTCTTTTGAGGACATTCTTGTCTATAGTGCCACATAGGAGGAGCATGTCATACATCTTTCAGAGGTCTTATCAATTTTGGCTGTAAACTCTTTGTTAAGCTCTCAAAATGTTCATTTTGCAGCCACACAGTAGATTATTTGGGTCATTCGATCATGGGTGGCTTGGCCAACCCCGAAGACTATTAAAGCAATTATGCAGATTTCTTTGTCTTACGGGATATTATCGACGTTTCATCTGACATTATGCTATGATCGCGGCATCACTCACCACGCTGCTAAAAAAAGGCATACTATTACCGTATCGAAAATCAGTGTATATTGAAAATCCACTATTCGAACTACAGTTAGCTGAGAATAGACAGCCAATATTACAGACTTACTTTTAGACAGAAAAGAATTTGTTATCTTATATTTTTATTTTAATATTTATAAAAAAATTCAATTTCAAAAATTTTGCATCTCGTCATTGTCAAATCACACCTATTTTATTACCAATATTTTTCTTTACTACTTTTAACTTTAATTTCTCTAAATTATGTTTACTTTTTTTTATGTTTACTTTATATACTAGTAATATTAATTTTATATATTCATTTACTTCAGCACAAAGATAAATATATTGCCTAAAATATTGGTGGTGATGTCGAGTTTCGTACAAGATCAAGGAGGAGGAACATTCAAAGTTGATTTGAACAACCAAGATGATGTATATTTTCGATATGGAACACAACCACCACTGCCATCAAAGCAACAAAGTATTTTAACAAGGTTGAAAGAAATATGAGTCTAAATCAATGTTTTACAAATTGGATCGGACTGACCGGTTCGGCCGCGAACCGCCAACATGTCCGACCCGATTCATCGTACAAAACCAGTGGATAATCGAGCCATTTTGAACCGCTGGAACGGGGCGGTTCGTTGATACGCTCGGATTTTGCACTGTTTTAATGTCATTATTTGGTCCATTTTGAGTGTCAAAGTTGTATTGCATATCATTATTTGCATATTTTATTTATTTTTATATTTTGACGTGTTTTGTGAGAAATATGCAAAATAGAGCAAAAAAAGTAAAAAAAAAAGGTCGAAATCTGGAAGTTGTAGAAGAAGCCCAAGCCAGTGGTCGCTGAAAGTTGCACAGAGAGGTCAGAAACTTTCTAGTGGCCCGCTGGGCCTATTTGCTCACAGCAGCCTCAGTTCAAACCCATTTTTTCAGGGAATTTGTAGTCCAATCAGTGCGTACTACACTTCATTCTCTTTTTCTTTGAAGAGCTTCATGTTGGTACCAAGGTCATCTCAATTGGAGTATTGTGGAGAAAGTTATGGTCATTCTACGAACGTCGCGCAGTGCAATCAAGTTCTGGCGGAAATTCAAGGAAGGGAAGAAAATATTACCTTGTGAAGACAAATCTTTTTCATTCCTTATAGGCCACGAAATTCACCTTCTCCAAACATTTTTCAAGCATCATAAATATCACATAACCTAACTCAAAATAAGGACCGCCTCCCGTTGGGGAGCCTCCAAGACTCCTCTCTCTCCACTCCATGACCGAATTTTTCCATCATTTTTGGAGATTGAAGCAAGGGAAGAGAAGCATGAAGACTTCAAGATTCAACCTTGGGTTTTGTTGGTTTATTTCATATATTGTACTTAATTTATTGCTTTAGTTCATTTGTCTATGGATTGATAAACAATAGTAGAATTTTGAGGATTGATAGTAAAATCCCGTGCCGCCTAATAAAGGGATCATCTTCATTGAAACGAAGTGAGTAATAAAGTACTCCAAACTTATCCATTCATATAACAAATATGTATTGAAAATCTAATAAAGAAATAAACCCTCTAATCAATCACCGCTCACCATGGATTTCTAGTAATTTATGTGTTCACTATATATAAAAATATATATGCATCCTATATCCAAAGTCCGGCATGTCTAAAAATCGCATGCTCCATATATATGTGTGTATATATAAGATTGGTCCTCTAGTATCATAATCTAAAACTAACACTAAATCTACACCCTTAAATTTTAGAATAAGTGGATGAGATTAAAGCTCACAAATTTCAATAAATAATAGACAAAATATCTACAAAAGGGTAATATCGTCATTATATTATTATATGATAATTTTCATGAGTTTTTTTTATATCAACATAGTGTATACAAACATCAACACAATCACATGAGTATCTCAACACAAGCACACTAAAATACCAACACATTTTTATTGATATTTTACATACACTATATTGATATTTTTTTGCATTTGTTGATAAAAATCTGCTTAACAACATGTATAAAAATTAAAATAAAAATTATCAAAGCAATCACCGATCGGTGATTAACAGCAATCAATATAACAGCCAATTAGTTGAACAAAAGCTCACGAAAAATCAAGCGCAACGAGTTTTGAATATTAAACATAAAAAGAACTACATAAAAGTCAAATACTGTAAATCCTGAATATTTTGTTGTTTAGCAATGCATAGACAGATGAATTAAAACAATAATTAAAGTAAGAAAATTGAAATAAACAAACAAAACCCAAGGTTGAATCTTAAAGTCTTCAGTCTCCCTCTTGCTTTGCTTCAATCTCCGAGAATGATGGAAGAATTAGGGTATAGACTAGAGAGGGAGGAGTCTTGGAGGCTTCCCTAGGAGTGGTGTATAGATGGTGAATAATATGAATAAGGTTATGGGGTATATAGGTTGAAAAAGGTTTAGACGTGGTAATTTTCGTGTCCTACAAGGAATGGAAAAGATTTGGCTTCACAAGGTAACAATTTCTATCCTTCCTCAGCTTTGACTACACTGCCTGATTTTTATAGAATGGTCATAACTTTCTCTACAGAACTCCGATTAAGACCTTCAAGGTACCCATGCTAAGCTCTTTCAAAGATAAAGAGAATAGTATGCATTTGGAACTCATTGGACTTCAACATCGATGGAAGAATTAGCTCGAACTGAAACTGTTGCATCCCCGCATAAATTCAACGGATCGTTGAATTTATCATCATATATTCAAGAATACATAATTGAATATAAATAAAGCAAGATCTTCGAACATCATGTATTTCACGTATTAACCATAAACATAATGGATCGAAAACTTACCTTGACGATCCATAGCGGAAGCGATTAGGGAAGACGAAGAAAACTTCCTCGGACTTTCTTTGGTTTAGAGAATATATAATAGCTAATTGATCGTCCCTTTTCATTCCAATTAATACAATAATTAATTGAAAGCTAATTAATTCGGGAAAATTTGTCTTATACAAAATTCATATATTATATGAAAAGTCCAATTCTATTTAGGATTCTATCATATGTCACATATGTGTGACATAAAACTTACACTGGACTCTCTGTATCAATCTCAGTGACCGCTGACTTGTGTTCGGTGACCGCGAGATGGGAGGTAGGCTCAGGCTTGATTTCTGAAACGGACCGCTAGCTCTTCAACAATCATTGGGCTTCTCAACGGACCGCTGACTTAGTCTGTTTTCTCCAATCTTCATTTTTTAACTTTTTCAACCATTTTCTAAGTTTATTTTGCACATTTCTTACAAAACACGTCGGAATACCAAAATGTATAAAATAGTATGCAATTAAATGACATAATTTGCATGATTAACATTCAAAACTGACCGAATATAGGCTCTAGAAACATGCAAAATCCGTGTTTAACATTTGGGCCGGACTGGGCTGGGCTGTATAGAAAAATATTTTTCATACATTTTTTTTAAAAAAAAAGGGTTACGTATTTTTGAATTTTAGATATTATAATAAAATATAGTTACTCCCTCTGGTCCCACAAAGTTGAGAAAAAATATATTTATTATTTTAAATGGAGAGAAAATAAAGTAAAAGAGATACATCCTCGTTCCAGCTAAAATGGCACATTTCTTAGTCGGCACGCGATTTTAGGATTTGTTGGTTAATGTGGTTAATTGGAGAGAAAAAGAGTGAGTGCAAGTATTAAATGGGAAGAGAAAGAATTGAGAGATAGAAAAAAGTGGTTGGATGTATTTATTGGGGAGAGAAAGTTACCAAAAATAGTAATATGTCATCTTGGTTGGAACAAACTAAAAAAGAAAGTGTATCATTTTAGTGGGACGAAAGAGTAATAAAGCATAGGAAACAAAGTTATACAGAGAATAAAGTAGAGTTGTAGAGGAAATAAAGTATGAGATATAATAAAGTAAGAAAGAGAAATATGTTACTCTTTCTGTCCCAAGGTAGTTGAGTCATTTCCTTTTTTAACAAAAATTTATCTTCGCTCATACTTTTCTCTCTCTTCATCTTTTTTATTTTATTCCCTCTCTTACATTATTCTCTCCACTTTAATCTGTAACACATCAATTTCTTATATCTCGGGCCCAAAAAAAATGCTCCAACTACCTTGGGATGGAGGGAGTATTTGTTTCCAATTATAGAAATAACTAAGATATTATGAAACTTTATAAAATGGAAAAACGACTCAGTTATGGTGGAACAGAGAGAGTACATTTATAGGATTAAACTTATTTATAACATTTTATTTTTGTACTAAGAATTTATATATACTCACTCAATCCCATAAAAATAAAGATACTTTCCTTTTTCGTCTTTTCCATAAAAAGATCTCATTTTCATTTATGCAAAGTTCTCCCAAACTAATTACCCATCTACATCAATTTATTTACAACTTATATCACTATGGTCAACCATTAAACACTAATAATATGATGTGTCCACTATCCACTAACATTATTTTAATTATGTTTCTCCCTAAATCTCTTATTTTACTAATTATGCATTAATTTTCGTGTGTTGTCCCAAAAAGTCTTAATTTTTTTGGGCCTAAAGGGAGTATTTATTAGATGATTTAAGAATTATGTGAAATATAATATTATTAGACAATGGAGTATAAATTAACATTCAAATTCTTTTATTGCAATTACTTTTGGGAAAAATCAAATATAAAATAGAATTTTAAAAAATAAAAATAAATATAATTAAAATCATGTTAAAATTGGAAGATATATAACTATAATATGGAATGTTGAAATAAATATCGTGAACTTGTTAGCAAATTTCAATTCACGAAAATAAAGGCCCAATTGGGCCATACCAGGCTCAATCTGGTGTTCTGATTAAAAAAACTCTTATTTGAGTCCACTCGGATTTTGCAAATGCTTTAGTACACCAATATAGTTTGCTTAACTTAATTACGACCTAATATATTCAAAAAAAATGCTGACATTCCCAAAAGATATGATGAAGTAAAATGAAATATTTGGAAGCACTATCTATGTACGGTGATTATTCATCTGGTGTTTAATAATGGTAATGATGATGTAATATGATTAAATTTCTACTTAACGTATGCCATCAGTTTTCACTTGTACTCTATCTGTCCACCTGGAGAATCATTTTGATTCGATATGAATTTTATAAAATTATTTAACTTTATGAAGATAATTAAAATAGAGAAAGTGAATGGAAGGTGGGATCCATTTGTAGTATTAGTTTTATAATAGATCGTGAGTGTAAACAATTAGTTCAATGTGGATTCCGCATACTAAAAGTGAGAAAAAGCAAATAATTTTATAAATTATGAATAATTCAAAATGACAAAATGACTCTTTAATGGACAGAGGAATGACGATGGATTGGAAAATGAAGATCATATATAAAGAATCAGGGTAATAATCAATTGCTAAATAATTACCAATCCCAAATTAAGACTAAATTTTAGTCATTAAATTATAATATCTAGTGGTTGAAATAGTGACGTGCAGATTATATTTTAAATTAAAAAATTATTAAATAATCTTAAATGATATTAATGTCAATTCTTATATATGATAGTTAAAATTAATCATTTTCTCTTCTCAAAATCATCTTAAATTTTAACTTTACATAAGTCTCCCTATTTAAATTATTTTTTCGTAAAAAATATATCAAATTAAAGGTAATTCTGTAAGGATTCTAACGAGATCTTAGTTGCATAAGTTCCGACGATGATCGGATGATGAAATTTTATAATTTTAATTTTAATTTTTGTATGTGTTGATAAACAGATTTTATATCAATAAATGCATCGAAAATCCCAATATAATGCATCTACAATATCGATAAAATTGTGTTCATATTTTCTGGTGCATGTGTTGATTTTTGTAATACACTATGTTGATATAAAAAAATCGCAAAAAATTATTATGTTATAACATATTGACTATTTTACTCTTTTTTGACATTTTATCTACTATTTATTGAAATTTGTAAACTTTAATCTATCCGCTTATTTTAAGATCTAATGGTATAGAATTAATCTTAATTGTGGATTGGATACCATATGCATTTTAACATGACCCTAAAGAATCATATCCACTATTTATATGCATGCATTGCCATTATAGAGGTTAAATAGTAATATTACATTGTATTTCATTTCTTATTAAATTTACATTTTGTATACATACATTCTTGTCCTAGGGTCATATTACATATTAAAATGTATATATAATACTCCAATCCAAAACTAATATCAATTATACATTATTAGATCTTAAAATGAGAAGATGAGATTAAAGCTCACGGCTTTCAATAAATAGTGTATAAAATATTAATAAAAGGGTAAAATTGTCAATCAATCATAATATAGTAATTTTTGTGGTTTTTCTAGATATCAACATAGTGTATTAAAAATATCAATACAATGATATATATATTTTAACATATGTAAACGAAAACTTCAACATAGTTTTATTGATTGTACATGCATGCATTGCGAAACTTTTTGATGCATTAATTGATATAAATCTTTTTATTAACATATGCTAAAATTGAAATAAAAATTATAAAATTTCATCATCAGATCCTTGTCGGAACATATGCTCTCGTTAGAATCCTTATAAAATTACCTTTAATTTGATATATTTTTTATGAAAAAATAATTTCAATCGAGAGAGTTACATAAATTTAAAAGTTTTAAGATGATTTTGAAGAGCAAAAGTGGTTAGTTTTATCTATCATATATACGAATTGACATTATTACTTTTTAAACTTAATCAATAATTTTTAAATTTTAAAATATAATCTACTTAGTATTATTTCAACCACAAGATCTCCTAATCTAGTAGCTAAAAATTTATTAGATTGCTAATTAGTTAGAAATGGATCACAATCCCTTGTCTTCATATATATAAAACCGTTTATTTCTTCTAATTAAGGTGAATGAAATTTGCTAATATCCATATAATTATGGTATACTTCTAACATTTCCTTAATTATATTCATTGTCATATATAAAATTAATTAGTTATAATAAATCTCTATTTGACAATTCTATTATTTGAATGTTGATTGCCATTCGCTTAAAATTTGCAAATGATGATAACTTAAATTAATTAATATTTTAGTTTAATTTTATTAATAAAATATACACTAATGTTAAAAGATAGTATATAATACAAAATAATCAAACATTTTAATTGAAGATATACCATGCAAATAATTAATAAAGACATACATGAATTTTTTTTGCATCAAATAATTAATTTATCAAAGATACATCTTTCAAAATTAATCGTATCATATTTAAATTTACAATGTGTTACACTATATACGTTATATCAATTGACTTGAGAGTTTTCATAATTGAGTTAGAAAATTCATCTCACCTCCTCCTCTATAATTTATTGCTTAGTAATAAAATAAATATGAAATTAATTAAAATAAACAAAATATTATTCTCTCCATCCATGAAAAATAGTACTCCGGTAATTGGAGTCTCATTCCTTTTTGGCACGGGTTTTAAGAAATATTAAGAAAAAGTGGGTGAGAGAAAGTTAGTGGAATATGAATCTCACTTATATATTTTAGTTTTAAATGATATGTGAGTAAAAATAAGTTAGTGGAATGTGAGACCTCTTTACCATTTATAGTAATAATATACCAGGACTCCTATTCGCGGACGGACCAAAGTAGAAAAACGGGACTCCTATTCGCGGACGGAGGGAGTATCATTTTGCCATATATGGTTGTCCACAAAAAATAGTCTAATTTCTAAAAATGGAAAGTTTCTCTCTCATACGTTACTCATTTTTCTCCTCTCTCATTTTTTACCCTTTTTTTTGCATATCTCTCTTACTTTACTACTTTTTCTCCAACTTTATCAATTTCTCATTAAAATTCGCGTCGTCCATAAATATGACTATTTTTTATGGACTGTGGGAGCATTTAAATTTTGGATGATATAATACTTACATGATTTTTATAATTATAATACATTTAGTAGTTTTAACTATAAAATAAATTGTACTACTATTTGTTTTTTATCACTAACATGAAAAATAGCATATTTTTTATCACGTACGAGTTACAATACACGTTCAATCAATTCTCCCTGCATTATTTTTTCCAAACTAAAATTTGCTATGTAAATTACAATACATATTGATAAGGCTTGTTTCAGGCATTGGTTATTGGGTGATTTTACATGCTTTTGGGAGAGATAATGCACGAATTGTGAGTTTAAGTGTGTAGGTTGTTGCTGGATCAAGTAGATTGTGCAAACTAGCCGAGCAGACGCAGATTGAGCAAAAATGGAGTGAAAATGCCAAAAAGCCGCCTAATTGATCAAGACGAATTATCAGAAGGAGCAGGCAATGCAAGGAGTGGGACATAGGAGTTGAATTTGAAGACACCCATTATTTTAAGGGTACAAGTGTTAAATCATGAAGAGCATACCCTAAGGATTTGTCATCCTATATAAAGGGAGGAACATTGAAGAGAAGAGAGAGATCACCGTTCTACACATAGTCACACACATCCTTAGAGAGAGTCATCAACTGAAGTCGACTCCACATTCCCGAATGCTCTCTGCCTCCTAGCTCGGAGGGTGGAGCACCTTAGTTTAGGCCGTTTTTAGCATAGCAATCGTGTTCCACCACTATACGGAGCGAAGATACACCATTTACATTCTGTTATGCATCGTTTTAGTTTCATTCGCAAGTGTTTTAGTGCTTTGAACATCTTAGCTTAAGAATCTCGTAGTTATATTGTTGCTGGTTTTGGATATTGTCATTTGGAGCTTTGAATCTTGTTCTATTTTCGTTATTATGGAAGCTTTTAATGGATCTCGTGATGTTGAGCTTTATTTCTATTTTGTTGGATACTTTTCGCAATTGTTAGATGCTTAGGCTTTCTTAGATCTAGTTTGCTGGTGTTTAATTTCGTAGATCTGATTTGCTCTATTTAGAATTGGATGATTATGGCTCGTTTCTGTTTATTTGTCGCTCTAGTTGGCCAGTTAGCGTAGATTCAATAGTTCTTAGCTTAAATTTCTCGTTCACGTCTCATTTTGAAGCATGCTCTGTTTTCTTCGTCAACGATGTCTCAATGCTCTGTTTTTACTTTGTTTTAGCTTAGTTGTTTGGAGAAGATGAAGTAGGAGGTAGTTAGAAAATCAAATCTGCAATTGCTTTATGCTTTTTACTTTCACCATTTTTTCAGCCAACCCAGCTAGTTTAGGAAAGATGGTCCCCACTTACTTTTCCATCTTGTCTACCTATTTTAGGAAATTTCCAATATGAGTTGTAGTTGCAGGTGCTCTTTGTTGTTTAATTTCATATTCAAATGCTTGCCTTATGTTTAGTCGTTCATGCATGTTTTCGTACGTTGCTAGTCTAGTTGATCAGTTAGGTAGAGTACCATGTTTAGTCTTCTAAGTCAAGTAGGTTATTCTTAACCCACTTTAGTTGTGTGGCAGCGGCCAAACCACCCAAAATGTCCCAAACACATGCTTTTACGCATCCATCCTTGTGAGACTCGATCCCTACTTCCATGTACTAAGGTTTAGTATCTTGTGGATTAAGGTTTTGAAGTAGCCTCGGATTGCGCATCCGACAACACGTAGATAGGTCCAGAGAGTGTGCCTGGTTAGTTCACACATTTTCCATGCACATGCACAGACGTGAGTCGGTCTAGCTAGCCTGCTTGATCAGTCTGAGATTTCATAATTTATTTTCTGCGCGCGCATCCATTTTCATACTCTTCACATATCTAAAGGATCTC
The DNA here is from genome assembly GCF_004379255.2 of Salvia splendens. NCBI lineage: Eukaryota > Viridiplantae > Streptophyta > Magnoliopsida > Lamiales > Lamiaceae > Salvia > Salvia splendens. The sequence continues at coordinate 18,259,368 of NC_056043.1, read as the reverse complement.
CTTATGTAGTTTTTAGAGCAGTTTTTAATAAATACTAGGAGTCACTCTTATTGTGGGCACAGGTTTTAAGAAATATAACGAATAGCGGGCTGGAAAAGTTAGTGGAATATGAGACCCACTTTTTATATTAGTTTTATAATAAAATGGGAGTGAAGTGAGTTAGTGGAATGTGGGACCTACTTACCATTTATGGTAAAAATGAAGTTTGACTCTTATTATGGGACAAAGCAAAATGGCAAAGTGTGACTCTTATTGTGAGACGGGGGAGTATTATTTTTGCTCAACTTATAATTTTTTTATTCTTAATTTTAGGAACGTAAAAGTCGACCCTCGATCACATTTTCTTAACTCGTCTATTTAATATTTTAAGTTAAATACTTAATATTTTCTTTTTTTCTTTATAAAATATTAGAATTCTTAGCTCAATTCAATATCTTATTAAATAAATTAAAATTTGATAAATGATGTGTTAATACAAATTGTATTTTACAGTTTTGATTTTGAGAATTTAATAATTTTGATTTTAATTTATTTAAATTCATATTTATGTAGATAGTCGAACTTAAATCAAAAAAATAATTGCATGCTTTTAATTGGTCTATTTAATATTTTAAAGTTATTTAGTTTCTTTTATCTTTGTATTTATAGAATATTAGAATTCTTAGCTCAACTAAATAAATTTAAATTTGTTTAATGATATAGTAAAATTAATTGATTTTTAAGATTTTGATTTGAATTCTTTATTTTCTAAAAGTTTAATTTCTTTATATTCTTGATTTCTATTCGAACGTCAATAAAAATAATAATCACATGTTTTAAAATTATTTGTTTAATAAATTAAAGATATGTAATTAATATTTTTGTCTTTTATGTTATAAAATTATTAGAGTTTTTAGGTCAACTATAAATATCATGAAACAAACTACTCCCTCCATCCTAAAAAATACTTCATCCGTTCTCTCATAGTTGAGTCATTTTTCAATTTGTGAAGTTTCCTCATAGTTGAGTCATTTCCATATATAGTAACTTTTTTCTTATTCTTACTTTGCTCTCTCTTACTTTATCCTCTCTACTTTATTCACTTTATACTTTATTCTCTCTACTTTTTTCTCTCTCTTACTTTTTTATCTATTTATTTAACACACTCAACATCCATTTCTTAAACTCTGTGCCGAAAAGTTTCGCATCAACTATGAGGGAACGGAGGGAGTAGACAAACTTGTAAATGGTAGGGATGCAAAGTAATGGAGAGATGGGAATAAGTGAGAGAGAGAGAGAGAGAAGGTGGTGGGAGTAGTGTTAGTAAATTGTGGGATTCATATGTCACGAACGCCCTTTCTGAGGATAGAAAGTTCGGTAGAATCGTATGCATTTAACCACAAATGCAAAATATGAGCATATTATGCGTTTAAAGCATTCACTATGGTGTCCAATCGCCACCGCCGAGCGATCAGCCCCCATTGTCGTGAGGGGGCCGATCACCGTTCTTCATCGCCTTTGCCCCGAAGCCGATCCAGTGGCGCGGAGATTTCCTTTTTTATTTTATTTATTTTTTTCTCTATCTATACCCTATTCCCCACCAATTATTCACATTCATCCCACTTCATTTTATCTCACTCTAAATTTTACTTCTCTTTAGTCACAATGTTTTCTATGTTTTTAGTTCGTTTTTTTATATATTTTTTTATGTGTAGGATGTTTTTTTAAAAGAAATTTATTTTTTTATTGAGTTGTCTTTAATTTATTTTACTTGTTATTTTATATCATTTTATTTCACACCAACAATTAAAAATGAAATATATAAAATAGTGATGATGTGGAAATGAGATAGACCGTAGGATGAGCTCCTATTGCATGGAGATAAGCTCTAGGATGGGCTGCTGACGTGGCGGGAGGAAATGGAGATGGGCTTCAGGTTTAAGGCCACCACTGTGAATGCTCTTACTTGAGATGATGAAAAGGAGTACTACTTGTTACTTTTAGTATTTTTTTTAACTCTAAAAATTAATTCATTAGAAATGTGAGAAATTTAATAATTAGAAATCATATTAATTTTAAATTACTTTCTCATGCTCAATAATCAATATATGCAAGATATAAACCAACCAGTCAAATAATATTAGAGGGAAACGAAATACTCCAGTAAGTTTAAATTACATTTAACTTAATTCTTTTCAATTGTAACATAGTACTATTGAAGCATAGACGACGTGTTCACAAAAAATACTCCTTCCGTCCCTGAAATAAAAAAAAAACATGTCCTAATTTAAGTTTTGGGATGTTCATACTTTAAAATTGGGATATTGGCCATAATATCATGGAACTTTCAAAAAGTTGGGTTTTTCCCACGAACTTTTAATTTTGCAAATATTATCACGAACTTTACCCGAGTTTGTTATTTCTCACCAACGAAAAAATTTCGGCTATATTAATGGATTGAAGAACAATATTGGAGGGTATACTTCAAGAAAAACTATCCTCAAATATTGAAGAACTTGAAGCTCTAGAAGTTGTTGAAAAATTAAGAAAAAAAATCCATATCATGATATTATTTACCGTAATTTCTTCACCGGTGGAAAATAACAAAACTTAGGTAAAGTTCGTGATATTATTTGCCAAATTTAAAGTTCGTGGGAAAAACTCAACTTTTTTAAAGTTCCATGATATTAGGGGCCAATATGATAAGGGAAAAACCCTTATAAAGTGAAAAAGATAAAGAAAGTCTCAGAGAAACCGTGTTGTGTCAACAATCGGAAATTCTAAACGGAAAACTAGATAAAGATAAAAGACAAATAATTATGATTTCATTGATTGAATAATGAGAATAACAATAGTCCTATGAGCAAGACAAAATATATGGAAAAGATATGCAAATCCATAATTAACTAATAAAATAATAATAATAATAATAATAATAATAATAATAATAATAATAATAATAATAATAATAATAATAATAATAATAATAATAATAATAATAATAATAATAATAATAATAATAATAATAATAATAATAATAGTAATCGTATCAACTCCCCCGCGGTTGAAAATCACCTTGTCCTCAAGGTAAAAATCAAGAAGCAACGATGAGATTACAGAAGCTTTGCGAGGCATACCCTCCGGGATCAAATGGGCACAGAACAAGTGAATTTCTCCCTTCGTACAACTTTGCAACAACAAGGAAACCATCTAGATTGGGCTGTGAAGCCAATTCCGTGTAGTTGCCATCATTCGCAGCTCCTCCACGGATGATTTGTATTGAGCAACAACATTTCCATTCATATTGGATTTAATCCACGTCATCAACTCAATATGTTCTTCCTGAGCAACATTGAGCGATGCGACCATCTACCAATGCCTCTTCCTCTCCAACGATATTGGGGATGCACGGCAGATAAATTGTCGCGTCGAGTGGGGGCGGGGCAACCATTAGCATCTCATCTCCGGCATAGGACTTGCTGTTGAAGAGCATGACTTCGCTGCTGCACTTATCTTAGAGTTTTTCTTCCTCCACGTAGAGTTTTTCTTTCTGCCTCGCAGTAGCAAATTTCGATTTCTCCTCTACTGATATATTAGGAGCGTCTTCTTCATATTTCATGGACTGATAAGCAGCATCCATGGGTTGATCACCATCATCATTGGCTTTATTGTCCTCAATCATCACCATATTGAAATTCAGAGGACAATTGACAACAACTTCATCAAGAATGAACTCATTCATGGATTTCAAACTGCCATACACTGCATAGTTGTCGATGCGGTGGTCGATTGCATCAAGGCGAGACTCCATCCTTTAGCACGCCTCCAATAATTGATCAAGCATCGCTTCAATCGGGTTTGCCACTGTTGCGGCCGGATGCGGCGGCTGCGGCGCGGGCTGATTCCAACTTGAGTTACTGGCAGGGGGCAGTGGCTGACCGTAAGCTAAGACCTCGTGAAAGGGGCGTTGTCCTGGTGTCTCCCAGTAGGCAGGTGGGTCCCAGCAGGTAGGACTGCGTCCGAGTGGTGGTGGCAAGTACATATCTGGCTCGCAGGACGGCGGTTGCTGATATGTTATGATCTGGCGTAGCCATGGTGGGTCCTAGCTAGTGGGCTGTCGGGCGTGGTAGATGTGACGTTGATGGTGTCCGTCCGGCTGGTATGGTAGCGGTTGTAGGTCAGCGTGGAATTGATACGGCTGCTGCCAATCTGTGTACACGGACTGTCCGGACAGATAATCGGCATAGTTGCGTGACATCATGACAATAATTGAGGATGAGAACACGTGAAAGCACCAATTGATAAGGGAAAAACCCTTATCAAGTGAAAAAGATAAAGAAAGTCGCAGAGAAACTGTGTTGTGTCGACAATCGGAAATTCTAAACGGAAAACTAGATAAAGATAAAAGACAAATAATTATGATTTCATTGATTGAATAATGAGAATAACAATAGTCCTATGAGCAAGACAAAAGATATGGAAAAGATATGCAAATCCATAATTAACTAACTAAATAATAATAATAATAATAATAATAATAATAGTAATCGTATCAACTTCCCCGCGGTTGAAAATCACCTTATCCTCAAGGTGAAAATCAAGAATCAACGATGAGATTACAGAAGCTTTGCGAGGGATACCCTCCGGGGTCAAATGGGCACAGAACAAGTGAATTTCTCCCTTCGTACAACTTTGCAACAACAAGGAAACCATCTAGATTGGGCTGTGAAGCCAATTCCGTGTAGTTGCCATCATTCGCAGATCCTCCATAGATGATTTGTATTGAAGCAACAACATTTCCATTCATATTGGATTTAATCCACGTCATCAACTCAATATGTTCTTCCTGAGCAACATTGAGCGATGCGACCATCTTTTTCACTTCCTTGGTAAAACCATACTCATCTTCATCATCTACCAATGCCTCTTCCTCTCCAACGATATTAGGGATGCACGGCAGATAAATTGTCGCATCGAGTGGGGCGGGGCAACCATTAGCATCTCATCTCCGGTATAGGACTTGCTGTTGAAGAGCATGACTTCGCTGTTGCACTTATCTTGGAGTTTTTCTTCCTCCACATAGAGTTTTTCTTTCTGCCTCGTAATGGCAGATTTCGATTTCTCCTCTACTGATATATTAGGAGCGTCTTCTTCATATTTCATGGACTGATAAGCAGCATCCATGGGTTGATCACCACCATCATTGGCTTTAGTGTCCTCAATCATCACCATATTGAAATTCAGAGGACAATTGACAACAACTTCATCAAGAATGAAGTCATTCATGGATTTCAAACTGCCATACACTGCATAGTAGTCGATGCGGCGGTCGATTGCATCAAGGCGAGACTCCATCCTTTAGCACGCCTCCAATAATTGATCAAGCATCGCTTCAATCGGGTTTGCCGCTGCGACGGCTACGGCGCGGGCTGATTCCAACTTGAGTACTTGCAGGGGGCAGAGGCTGACCGTATGCTAAGACCTCGTGGAAGGGGCGTTGTCCTGGTGTCTCCCAATAGGCAGGTGGGTCCCAGCAGGTAAGACTGCGTCCGAGTGGTGGTGGCAAGTACATATCTGGCTCGCAGGACGGCGGTTGTTGATATGTTATGATCTGGCGTAGCCATGGTGGGTCCCAGCTAGTGGGCTATCGGGCGTGGTAGATGTGACGTTGATGGTGTCCGTCCGGCTAGTATGGTAGCGGTTGTAGGGCAGCGTGGAATTGATACGGCTGCTGCTAATCTATGTAAACGGGCTGTCCGGACAGATAATCGGCATAGTTGCGTGACATCATGACAATAATTGGAGGATGAGAACACGTGAAAGCACCAATTGATTAGGGAAAAACCCTTATCAAGTGGAAAAAATAAAGAAAGTCGCAGAGAAACCATGTTGTGTCGACAATCGGAAATTCTAAACGGAAAACTAGATAAAGATAAAAGACAAATAATTATGATTTCATTGATTGAATAATGAGAATAACAATAGTCCTATGAGCAAAACAAAAGATATGGAAAAGATATGCAAATCCATAATTAAGTAACTAAATAATAATAATAATAATAATAATAATAATAATAATAATAATAATAATAATCGTATCGCAATATTATTCCCTTTAAAATTCCACTTACTTTTTTCCATTTTAGGTAGTAGACTTCATGTTCCACTAAATTCTTACCCTTACATTGTACTATAAAATTAAACCATACGCCATAAAAGTAAGGCTTACATTTCATTTAACGGTTTACACCACTTTCCTTCACATTTCTTAAAATCGGTATGAATTCAAACCGAGACTTAAGTGGGGGACCGGGGGAGTATATTACATGTGCATTAGGGAAAAGAAGCATGACTGCCTCGCCATTCTCCATTAAGTTTGAGCATGTTAGTTAAAACTACACCGAAAATATCAGTCAAATCCTGTAAGCTTCATCACATCCTAAACTGCATAGGGAAGGAGATAACACAAAAGCTACTCTTATGTCAAAGTCAGTACATCTAAGATGAGCCACTGGGCAAAATGTCCGGCCCCGCTGACCTGCCAACAGGAGCTGCAGAAGCAGAGTTTGGAGCCCGTACAACCTGAACATTTCCACGAGCCATGAAGTTCGGCATAACTGGCTGAACGATATTTGGAAGAGCCATTGGGTTTGAGATTGGTCGAGATGTTTGAGCTTGCTGATTCGGGTGAGTAATTAACCGGTACAAGGCATCAGCATAAGCCTGCCCTGATAATGCTCCTCGCATCCGACCAGGAGGCCGCCAGTTAGGATCTACAGAAGTTTGAGCAGTTGTGTCTGGTTGCGGCATTGGTGTATCCCTGTTCGTGACCCTTGGATCAGCGGCCAGGGTTGGCATAATATGTGCACCGGTGTTCCATGCATACGAAGGCACAGCTCTGGATCCACCAATAGACATCTGGACAGCCCTATTTGCAGTTGCAATCAATTGAGCTTGTTGGGTGCTACTGCTAGCTACACCTGTTCTATGCAGATTAAGCTGTTGGGTGCTAGCTACTCCTGTGTGCATTTGGGGACGCATTACGTTGATTGAAGGTTGCATGGATGACTTGGCCGTACCAGAAGATTGACTCGTTGCTCGAGGGATCCTGAAATTTGTCTGCCGACTAAAACTTTGATTTTCATTTGAAACTCTACACATATTGGGCACCTGATTTGGGTGTACGTGCCGAGGTGATTGAGCACGATTTTGCTGCCAAAAATTCGAGAAATGATTTTGATTATCTGATCAGAGTTTAGGGGCAGGCACAATATATATAACAATAAAACATGAAACCTAGACAAGCAAGGAATTACAATGATATGGCACAACCAAAAACAAAATGAAAGGGGAAAAGTTCATAAGTTCAAGAATCAAACTTGTTGAACTAGAACAAATGCTACCTGTATGCTGAGATGTTGGGGCAATGTAGCTGAATATGAGCCTGGTGGTGCCTGAAGTGGACTGGCATGATTTGATGTCAAGTTAGATGCAGCAGGTGAGGCTTGTGAAGCTTCGGAAAGACTATTTGTTGTGCAGGAGCTGCTTGCAGCATATGCCGAAGTGCTCGGTTGCAGGGTGGGAGCAGAGGTGTTAGCAGGAAGAGCCTGAACTACACTTGCCGTTCTAGTTATATGACTGGGAACTGCTGAGGGCATACCATAGTCACTGATAACAGGGGAGTTCCCAAGTTGATACTGCTGATATTGGGGCAAAGGAGTTCCAGTCTGTGGTGTAGAAGTTGTAGCAACAGCATTATGATGGAAAGCCCCAACTTCGGTTAGATTCGAAGTGGAAGCAGAGGGACCAGTAGTTTGTGCATTAGGTCGAACATCTAATGTACCCAGCCCAAAAGTTGACATATAAATCCCAGCCCAGAAGTCTCTCTCAGTGTGATTGCTGCTCTGATTGGCATCATTTGTGATGGCCAGATGAGGGTTGATTGATGTCGTCTGAGCATTAGCCACTGAAGAATGTCTTCTGTCTTCAGTTCCAGATGCATCAGAAATATCCATTGGATCATCAGTCTGAGTCAGATCCAGTAGTTCTTCGGGTTGAAGAGTCTCATCCCGTTCTGTATTTAAGGTCTTATCCTCTGGCTTCTCTGTCATTTCTTCACCTTCCATCGCAGCATTCCATGACCCATCTGAGGAGACAATTATGTCGGATATATTGGGCCGGACCTCTTTCAAGATCTGGAAGTCAAAATTGAAATCACACATCAGAAACATATGACATATATAGAGTATGTGCCTATCTATTTCTTTGAACGCTGGTGAGTATAAAATTGTGTTATATTATTCTATTAGCTATAAAGATGCTAAATATATGGTATAATTTGCATATTCACATGTGTGTAGGAAAACCCAAAAATAAAAGAAAAGAGCTACTTGCCTTAACCATTTTTTGATCAATGCGTATATCAGAGAAACACACGTGCTGATTACAATGGGGACAGCGCCACGACGGTCTTCTTGAGTTTATGTCCACATAGTTGTCGAAATCAAAACACTAAGGGAAAAGGAAAAGTATGTAAGTGGCGCAAAGTTCTAGAACATAAATTTAGCCTTCAAATTAACAAAGTTCGTCACAAACATCAAGCTCGAAAATTACACCAATATTATTTCTTCAGTCTTCATAGGTTCCACGGGTTTAAGACTTCACCATATACAATGATTAAAAGAGATTATCAATCTATGACATCTTAAATCTTATGATACCCAATAGATGACATCTTTCTTGATATACTCATCTGATTTTTTAGGAAAAAGATACTGGCTCAATGGATTCAAACAAATAGGCACTCAACCTGAAATCTAGCAGGAAATTTTAATTTGCAAGGGTAAGCAAGATATTCGAATGAATAATCACCACATCCTAAGAAATTAGAGAAACTTGTCTCTACGTAACTATCACATGATAATCAGAAAGACATTGCTTCTGAATCCGAGCTTAACATGTACAAGTTCTATTCAACTATCTTATAATTACCTGAATATGCTTGCATGAAAGCCCTTTGACCGGTATTTTGATACGTGTGAAGCTGTTGGGATTAAGAATGATGATACAAAAATCAGCAGGACATCATGGTGAAAGAAAAAGTTCTCATGTCTATGAATGATGACGACAAAAATCAGATTAGTTAAGGGGAGTGTAAAATAACCTCAAGTCTGGCAATAGACATAAAGGAACTGGGTCTGGAGTCATGATAAGTATATAAATTATGGTAGGCAATTTCAAGATTGACACTTTTAGATAATTGAAAATAATAGTTAGCCAAAAACTTTTAAAAACTGAAAATAGTCTTTGACTTGAAGAGACCAAAATATCTCATAATCAAATTCTTGCTGACTCCTCCATCCTATTTCTCTCGTTATTTTTCTTATCTCTCTCTACTATGTTTAACACTTTCCAGAGTCGCCGCCGCACCGGAGAATTGCCACTGCAGGAAAATTGCCGTCCCAGGGGTTCATGAGATTTGGTTTGGAATAAAATGGTTTCGTATGGAATGGTTTGCAAGTTATGGAACAGGTTTGGTATGCATGGTATTCCATGCAGAAGTTTTTGGTATGCTGAAAATCTTGGTATGCATAGTACGAATGGTTACCAAACTAAATCTGGTACGCTGGTATGAATTGGTTGAACTCATAACAGCATACTGTACCTGCTCGGTAATCATGCTTGATAATCTTGGTATGAATTGGCTACATTTCAGCTATATTACTCTGGAAATATTTTGGCTACATTACCGTTTACGGTCAGCAGCAAAGATCGTATTTTTTTCACAGCAGCCTGCAAATAGCCACACAACGACAACAGTATCGGGAGGTGAAATTTTAGGGTGTGGAGAGTAGAGTAGAGAGAGAGTGCTTTATGGTTTGAAATGAATAATTGTGAGGGAAAATCTCAAATAAACTAGAAACAGGGCTTAGGAGTGTCAATAGAAACTTGGAGGCAATTTTGTCCAAAAGTTGAAAATTTAGGGTTTTATGGCGATATTTTACTTTTTTTATATCGCTAGCTAACATTTAGCTTTGGCTAAAAAATGTGTCAGTTCAAAATATTAACACATTATGTGGTTGTAGATTACTTTGGTTAATCTTGTAACAGATGAATCATCTTTTACATCCAAAGCATTGTCATGCAGTAAAACACAGAAAATTTAAATAGCGAAAGTTTCCAGTACAATATTAAGGCAGAGTTTAACTGTATATATAAGATAAACATGAAAGATATGATAATCGGTTACCTAATAGGACAATTCAGTGATATCCGTGACGATCCTTCAATTACCTCAGAATCTACACAAAGCAAAACAAAAAAAAAAGGAAAGAAAAGAAAAGATTTAGCAAATAATTGACTCGAGAATAACCTTTTATAATGTTCCTATCAAACTAGATATGTATAGAGAACAATAATGAATATTCTCTATCTAATTCAGGAGATTTATTGAAGAGGCACCTGCATCCACAGTTGCAGGAGCATGCTGCTCGCTGTCCTGGAGGGTGTTACTACCAGGGTTTGGCACTTCACTCATGAATGCAACTATTATTATATAATTTCCTTCAAAATCACAAATTTGAGAGTAAGCTAACAGTCAACGTCAAAACCCATAATATCAGATACAGAAACATGAGTCAAGGATACCATTAAATTCACCGACAGCTTGAAGAAGATTAGATCCATAATTTAGCAAAGGTGTCACAACTGTTGGAACTTGAGGGCCCATATCCTAAGTAAACCAATGAAATTTTAAAGTAGAATATAATTGTTAGCAAAAGCAAAGTGACATCTATTGTAGTAATACTTAAATGTTTTGTGCAACAAACCACGAAAAGATTAGTCCTCCTTTCCACTCCCTTTCCGCTCAAGAGAAAGCTGCAGATTGAAATGTGTTGTGAACTGATATAAAAGAAAGAAAATATATCCCCATTTTTAGTCATGTTTTGTAAGTAAAGAACTTACTTTACTTTGGCAGGAGTAACAAGGCAGGAAGATGTCTCAATGTTATCTGTCTGGACCACTAACAACCTCTGCAGGTATAAGTCAATATGAGATTAACAAGTAAACAGCATCAAAAGGTCTTATCTATGCCTGTAATTTCATGATTTGGCAAAGTAAATTGGAATAATTGAAAAGAGAAACTGTTATCAATTTCCTCATGCAAGTTATCAGCTGATATCAGACTTCAGAGATGGATACATTGTGGAAAGGATCAAAGGAAAGCCTAGTGTTCCCAAGAGCTACTAATTACCAGTCATACATTCATTTCATGGTACAGAACGACAATCATGAAGGGCACCATCATAGGCATTAAAATAGTTTCAAACATGCCATATGAAATTGCGTCTTCACCCATTTCTCAAACTGTTGCAAGAATCAACCTATTCATTCATGCTAATTATATAGCATGGTCATAGTTACAGTGTCAGTGAATAGAGGGACCCATTTATTTATTGTCTTATATTCATTCAGCCAAATGAAATTATTGAATGTTTTATTATACAAATGATAGTAGGTACAACCCTAGACTGCCCATGATCCACCAGATAGTACCATTTTACAAAAAGTGTGGGGGGAAATGAGCTATAAGATGGTAGCAGTCCACCAGGAATCAGCTTATCTACATGCTAACTAGGTACCCATGTACATGTGCCCATTCTTCACCATGTACCTGATCCATATAAATCTTTAAGAAATAAGTTCTTTGAATCCTTGATGTTTCACTGATGTTTTTGCCAATACTTCATTCTGCATCGAGAAATGATATCCTTTGACGAACTAAATATACAACATCAAATGTTTAACTGGCATCAACACTTTACTTTATTTCTAGGTATCCCCATTCTCCATGGACTGGACTAAAAGATCCTAATTCCTAACTAATTTGAGAAATTATAGAGGACAGTGAAACACAGTAAACCTATAAGGACAGTGAAACACAGTAAACCAGCTGCAGTTGCAAACTTCACAGCTACCATATACGGAAGTTGCTCTAACAAATTGATAACACGAGTTATGGTTTGCAAGCTTACAATACTATCTCCTGGGGCATACTTCTTCTTTGATATCTGGAAGTCACTCGCATAAGCCTCAAATCCAGGCTAAATTGAACAAAATGCAACAATACTATCAGCATAGTAACATTAATAAGAACTTTTGATAGGGGAAAGGAAGGGAAAATAACAACCTTCACTTCAAGAAAAGCAAATATATGTCCCATTCTCAATCTTGGATAGAATCTGTAGACATACTCACAACCCAATTCTGTCAGTTGCAAGGAAGGAAAATGACACAAAACAAACTAGAGTGGATTGCTGGCTGCTAACAAGGGAGAACAGAAAACCAAGATGCAAGAACTGTGTATTGGTACGTTTTATAGGACTAGTAAAATTCTCAATTAACCAAGTGAAACACAAATGTTATTTTGGTAAGTTTCATGTTCATATCAAATCTACAAAAGAATAAGAAAAAAGTTCAACATCCAAAAGCAACATGAACAATTTATTATAACTAAATCTTTGAAGCAGAACCAAAATAATTCATGCGATAATGGATGGGTGCTCTATGAGAGAAATCCATAACCATCGAAAAATCTATGGAGCGGAGCTGAATCCTTCATTCTTGTATGAACAATGGCATTACCCTTATCCCATTGAATTTTTTAATTGCCATCACCATTCAGTTTATACTTTACAGGAAAATATGATTTAGAAACTATCTAAAAGGAACAAAGCAAGGGAGTGATCTTAACAATTTGTGATTCCTTCCTTCATGGCTGCAGAACCAGTTTGAATTGACAGGCAACCAAATAAATGAGAAGTTTGCAGCCTTAACACATGACACATTAAGTTAAAAAAATTAGGATCAAATCATCAAGTTGTAATAAAAAAAAACATATATACCTTGACATGACTGTTGAGATAACTGGGTGAGAAGGGTTTGGGTCAGTGCTGAAATCAGATATACTACAAAAATTGCTTGCTACCTGTAGATATCATCACCATTCCAAAATTACATACAGAATATATTGAAAGATAGGTTATACAGTATCAAATAATATAAAATATTGACTTACCTTTCTTGCCAGATTGTGGAGCTCTTCAGAGTCTTGATCAGGAAACCACCCATTCTGACAAGCACTCTATCACAAAATCCATGACAGATGAACAATTAGTGGAAAAAAGGAGATGTACATGCAAAAGCAATGTTCATGGATTCCACAAACACTTGGGATAAGTAGAAACATACGGGAGCAGAGGGTCGTGATGGATAGGAAGGGAAAATCTTGCAAAATTTTGCACTCTAGTTCTATTACCACATGCAATTTGGGAAAAAAATAAAAACAAACAAGGTTCCATAACACTAACAATGAATAGATACATCATAAATAAGTGTCCCATTTCACTGTTTCAAAAAAGAGAACTGAACAAGTTACACTGGTGCAAAGGCTAGAAAACGACTTCTTGAAAACTATTTTGGTTCATAAAATATCAGGCATTAATGTGGTTACTTAGGGATCTTTACAGATGTATAACCAAAAAAACTGTTTCTTGTTTTACAATTTCAAAACTTTGCAAGCACCAGAGTCACATTTTCAACACGTCACACCACCAGGAGTCAATAAACAAATGATGCATATGATCCAGGCATCAGAACATGTAATAAATGATCTAACAATGCATAACTGAAGCAAAAAATAGTACTCCACTTACTATTAAAAATTGGCAGTGAAAAGGAATTACCTTGACAGAAATCATCAGGACCATAATAGCTGCTTGCGTTGAGGCATCATTTTTCATTTGGCTCACCTAACAACATAACATTTCAGACAAAAATGAGAAGAACACTTTACATCATCATTTAATGGAATATATGAAGAAAACAAATTCCAAAATATCATCGGTCGTCCATCTGTTGTTCTTATGTTGTGACTATAGGAACTCATTTAATCACACGTGTCCACTTCACAATGGGAGCAAATAGTGAAAAAGGCAACACCAACAGCACTGCAGCTCTATCTCAGAAGAAAACCAAGAATTCAATAGAGTACGAAAACAACTTATCCAAGCTAGTCAGTAGTCACACTTCCAAGTAAGGATACATACCACTAAAAATTTAAACAAACAACAGTGTATAAAATCATCACCTGCTTTACCAGAGAAGGTAAATCGCGTGACCTGTTTGGAAAATAATTGTTTGCAATGGAAAAATCAATATATCTGCATTGCACAAAAAAAATAATAAATCAGCAGTGATAAGCCAAAACAATCAGCTAAAATCACCCAATGTACAAGTAGAAGTAAAAGGAACTGTCATGATTAAGGGAAAATATCGTGTCAAGCCTCTTCAGATACACACTCTAAATGCTCTTGAAAATAAAATAGGCAAAATGCATATAGCACGCAGCAGATACTACATTAAACGAAGGAGGAATGCCTGGAGAGCGAGAGGCATAGATTGTCGAACTCATTGTCGTTTCTACTGTTGTTGTACAAGTGAATAAGCAAACGATCGATGGCAGCAGAAATTCGGAAGTTATTTATCTCCCACGGTGTCAAGCCGGTGCCTCCGCCGGTTAAGCCGTCATTGGTGTATAACCTAGTCGCCGGCGCCGCTGTAATTCCGGTCATTCTCCTCTCCCGCTCTTACTCTTTTCTTTATTTTAATTTTTTATGAGGGTTTTAACTAAATAAAATGCACAAAGAAATAGACCCTCTTTCCCCCTCCTATTTTCTCCCATGAATCTTTTCTTTTTCTAATTATTATCTCTACTTCCCTATCTTATAATGGAGTAGTTCTGGTTAGTAGACTGAATTGTCTCAAAAATTCCCTAACTTTTTAGGTCATGACACCACGGACTACTAACAAAATAAAATAGCGCTAGAGGATCATAACGTTAAATATAATCATGAATTATGTTTTTTGGACCAAAACACCCCCTGGCCCTAAAAAGGCATTTTTGTCACTCTATTATATTATTGACGTGTGATTTCTGTCACATTTATATCAGCAACTTCTTATGTAATTTTCTAATAAGTTATGGTATTCCATACATAATTACCACTCCTTGAGTGGGCACGGGGTTTTAAGAAATATAAAGAAAAGTTTGCTAGAAAAGTTAGTGAAAAGTGTGACCTACTTTTTTATATTGGTTTTATAATAAAATGTGAATGAAATGGGGTAGTGAAACGTGGGACCTACTTATCATTTATGGTAAAAATGAAGTGTGACAATTAAATTGGGACGGACCGAAATGGAAAAGAGTGACAATTAAGTTGGGACGGAGGAAGTAAAATTTTATCATTATTTACACTTTCTAATTTTTTTATAATATACATATTTATCATTATCTGCATTAATTAATATGAAAATAATAAAATGAGACAGTTTTTTCCTTATAAAACTCATTTTCTGATACTTTTCCATGTTTCTATTTCTCCTAATTTTTTATTTGTTTTTTACTTTGATTTATGAATCAATTTTATTTATTATGAAAATATCCTAATTTTGCAGTTTTAATTTATAAATTTACATGTCTTAATTTCAAATACTATTATTAATAAAAAAATCTCCAAGGAGTAAATAGCTAATATCACATGCTTGAATATTTTCAAAATATTACTCATATTTCAATTTTATCATGAATGGCAAGAAACTATGCAAATTTATATCTAAAGATTGAATGTTCATATGATGTTAAAAATTTCAGTTTGAGCTAGATTAAAATTCTCAATAAAATATCAATCATAAAAATAGTCTTAAAGTTAGGCTTAGAGTAACAAATTAGTTCGATTGTATATAATGAAATAATATTTTAAATGTAGTATTTTCAAGAAAATAATTACGTATCATTTAATTAAATGTGAAATATTTTTTATTATGTGTATTATTGATTCGGATTTTATCGCATAAATAATTTCACTTTTCCATATTTTTGTTGTTTCTCAATGAATTTCCTACATGATATAACTAGTATATTGTTACCACTAACTAGAAATAGAGGGATATAAGAATTTTTTTATACAAATACAAAACTTTAATCACGTATGAAGTACTATAACTTATTAGGAAATGACATAAGAAGTTACTGATAGAAATGCGACATAATTCATATGTCAGCGAATTTAGCGATTGCCAAAATAGAGGGATATAAGAATTTTTTTTCTGTACAAATACAACACTTTAATCACGTATGAAGTACTAGAACTTATTAGGAAATCACATAAGAAGTTACTGATAGAAATGCAACAGAATTCATATGTCAGCGAATTTAGCGATTGCCAAAAATGCCCTTCAAGCTATTTGGGCATTTTCGTCCGAAAAGTGGCTAATAAAACTTCATTCGTGATTATATTTAACGTTAGGGTCTTCCGGCGCTATTTTTTTTAGGGGTCTGTGGTATCACAACTCAAAAAGTTAGGAACTTTTGAGGGAGCTCACTCTTATTAGTATTAGAGCACCTGCATCGCTGTCTCGATGCGGGCTTGGTCTCGTCTCGGCGAGAGGAGACCGCATCGAGACAGCGATGCAACACTCTCATCCCGTCCCGTCGCGTACCGTAGCCCGTCGCGGAGATGAAGCTGGCGAGCTCTGGCGCCAGGCGTGACGCCCACTAGCCGGCCGGCGAGTGGGCGTCGTCATGCTGACGCAATAAATAATTCTGACGTAATATTACCGTTTGTAACGGTAATTTTTTTTCTTTTTTATTCTATAAATACTCCCATTACCTCTTTCATTTAACACACAAACACACATCTCTCATATTTTTTCTTCTCATCACTATCATATCATCTCTCTTTCCTCTATAATTTCTGCAAAAATGTCCGGTGACAGAAACTCCGGCGGCGAAGGCGGCTTCGACTTGAATGCGTTTGTCGACTGGGGGCATATACAATGTTATGGGTGCTACCGGTTCCGGCGAGTGGGCGTCGTCATGCTGACGCAATAAATAATTCTGATGTAATATTACTGTTTGTAACGATAATTTTTTTCTTTTTTTATTCTATAAATACTCCCATTACCTCTTTCATTTTACACACAAACACACATCTCTCATATTTTTTCTTCTCATCACTATCATATCATCTCTCTTTCCTCTATAATTTCTGCAAAAATGTCCGGTGACAGAAACTACGGCAGCGAAGGCGGCTTCGACTTGAACGCGTTTGTCGACTAGGGGCATGTACAATGTTTTGGGTGCTACCGGTTCCGGTTCGTCGCCAGGCACCGAAGGCTCGTCGACGCCGGCGTACCAAACACCATCTTTTCCAGTTGAGGCATATTATCGTCCCTCCACCCCGAGGTATGGGCAAACACATGGATTATCCCAAATTAGGGAGAATTTTTCGGCTGTGGAAGCTCCGCAGAGGTGGATTTTTTAGTGGTGGATTTTTCCGACCGGAGATAGAAGAGGAGGACGAGCCAGCAGAGGTGGAGTACAAGGCGGTGGAAGCTCCGCCAGTCGCGGATTCGATGACGAGGAGGAAGAGGAGGAGGACGAGGAGGAGGACCTAGGCCGTCATCCATACAGCTCCAAGGAGACGATGGCTCTGTTCAACGCTTGGATCAACATCTCGTACTATCCCATCGTCGGGAATCTACAAACCCGCAAGTATTTTTGGGAAAAGGTCACCGACGTATACAACAAGGAAAAACTGAAGGGGGCCCGCCGCCGCAACTTGAAGATGCTTCGCAGTCATTTTGATCAAACCGACAGAGATATAAAAAATAATTTGTGGGATCTACAGGAATGAAGCGGAGCCAGTGGAGCCGACATTCTAAGAGCGGCTTTGCGAGTCTTTAAATCCGACACCAAAAAAGATTTCAAACATGCCGATGTTTGGCAGTCGGTCAAAGAGGTTGAAAGGTGGGTTGGCGGTGTCCAATCCAGCACGGGCTCGAGCTCGAAACGCACGAAGCATGCGGCGGGTGGTCAATACTCGACTATGAGGGCGGGGAAGACAACGCCTCACAAGAGGTTGAGTGCCCGACATCCGATGCAGGGGGCTCCTCCGGTACACGACGTCGGCCGCAAGGGATCAAGGCGGTGAAGGCGGCTAGAGCTAGCGCAGGGAGGGGCCGAGGAGAATCAAGCCGTGCGGGCTCCCAAGGGCCGCCGTCCTCCCTAATGTCCTTGTACTTCACCGCCACGATGGCTGACACTTCCCGCATGACGCTTGCCCAATATCAAGCCCATCTTGCCGGCATTGAGTATCTGGCAAGTCAACTTGGTATTCCGCTTCCATCTAAGCTTCGGTGCACCGCCACCGCCTTCGGGTGATGATTCGGCGGTGGAGTAGTTTTTATAATTTAAGTGTGTAATTTTTAATTTCTACTATTTTAAATTATGTCTTTTTTATTTATTTTTTTAAGATTTTAATTATGTTTTTTTTAGGATTTTAAATTGTAATTTTCTTTTATTTAATGAAGTGTGTTTTTATTAATTGAATTTGTTGGAAATAAAAATAAAAAATGAAATTGAATGAATAGTTAAGGGATGAGATGATTAAGAGATGGAGGGATGTAGATGCTGTCTCTTAGTTAAAAGATGAGGTAAAAAGTGCATTGGGGCCCATGAATAGTGAATGGATGAGACGGTAATGAAACGATATTGAGACAGAGATGCGGATGGTCTTACTCCCTCTGTCCCTTATAATTTGTCACCATTTGACCCGACACGGGTTTTAAGAAATGTAATAGAAAATGGGTTGAAAAAGTTAGTGACATGTGAGTCATACTTTTATATATTAGTTTTATAATAAAATGTGAGTGTGAATGAGTTAGTGGAACGTGGGTTCATTACCAAAAATAGTAAAAGTGAAAGGTGACAAATTTTTAGGGATTGACGAAAATGGAAATAAGTGACAAATTTTCAGGGACGGAGTGAGTAATATTTTATACTACGAAACTTATATAAAATGATTTGAAATCATAGCTTAACATAAATATAATCATAAAAGACAATATTGTTGATCCTCTACTGTACAGTGTTATATTCTCATTTAATAAGGGACTGTATTATCATGCATTTTGAAATGTTTTTAGCTAATCATTTTACTGAATATTCATTGTTTGCGCAATTGAAAGAATAAAATTTGACAACTACATATGTGAAAGTGAAATAAATAAATAAAACTGCATTTAGTAGTACCAAATTCATGCGTTTCGTATCAATTTTTTTGCATCTTGTCCACATTGCATGTTGTGCTTTCAAGAACGGTAGAGGATCCAAATCCCTCAACCCTCGCTTTCATATTTTCTCACATCTACCTTATCTCCTAATCTTAGTGTATAATAGTAGGAGTAGTATCTTCTATTTGATTAAATTTAAATAATTACTTATAATTCTTTCACCAAAACTTTTAAACAAAAAATATTTAATACTTATGTTCGTAACATAATAAAATCATGACATATGTTCCCCTGCTTGCTAAGTAAACAAAAAAATACAAAACAAGTCAGAGTTAAACTTAACTTTATCAAAACTAAATTTCCAAATAATTCTCCAATTCTATTAATTTCCATACAATATTTATAAAAAGGCAGGACATGAGATTTTTTTAAAAATAAATAACAAAGATGCGTAGGGTTAGTATTTGTTTAAAACTTTTCATATTTAGAATTTGTCTAATTTTAGTGGACAACCAAAATAGTAAAATTAGTCTATTTTTGTGGACTGATGTAGTAACTTCTGTCACATGCTTAGAGCATCCGCAACGGAGGACGTCCCGGCGGACGTCGGACTGGCGTGACGTCTGCCATTAGGCATGCAAGGGGCGGACGTTGGCTGCGGACACCGCAGATCCGCGGCTTTCCGACGACGTCCGTCGGGACGTCCGCCATTGCGGTGCCACGACGGACATCCTGGTGGACGTCCCGATTTTTTTTAACTATGTATTTTTTTAAAATAATTATGCATGTTTATTTTTACTATTTAAATAAAATCGTTGCATTTTTCTGTATTCGTATCGAAATTTTAATTTCGTAAATTACATATTTGTGAATTTTTATTATTGTGGATGTCTGCCGAGATGTTTTTGGAATGTCCGCCATTGTGCAGTGGGATGTCCTTATGACGTGGCAGTGCAGTGGAAGGTCCTTAAGAAGTGGCAGAAGGTGTTTTCGGGAAGTCCGCTGGGACATCCGCACCACTGTGGATGCTCTTAATCCAGCAGATAATAGGGTCTGATTTGCTCACAAAAGCTTATTTTACTATCAATCAATCGGACTAATAAAAAATCATATTTCAAATAGAGAGAGAGCCAAAAGCGGGTTTTTTTTGGAGCTAAAAAAAAGTTCACAATTATATTTTGATGGGAAAATAGTTTGGGAGGGAAAAAAAAGTGGAGCATAAAACCAGCAACAAATTACTCTATAACTATACTACTTGCAATGAAACAGATTCATCATTTTCATCAATACTCTCTCTCTACTGTTTTAATATTTTTTTGTTTTGAATTATGATAATAATAATTTTATATATTTGCAGAGATATGCAGAAATCAAAGCAGATATTCAATTAGTTATTGTTATTGTTATGTTGTTACTTTCTTTTTTAGTTTACTGTCTTATGTTCTTTTATTCATCATCCTATGATCGTATCTATTACATGTGTTATGCAAAAAACAAATAATAGATTAACAATTCTATCATGACAGCTTCTACACTTTGGCAGAATCTGTAGCAAGTATTACACCGGGAAATGGATTGCATCTGCAACATAAATAAGATGAGAAGAATGAGTTGAGCAGAAGCAAAAGAGGTAACAACAATGCAAGCAGCATAAACAAATAATGCAGAATGCAGTGAATAGAAGCAAAAGTTGTGAAGCACACAAGAATGAACAACTTTTTTATGATGCATAAATAATACAGTTGTAAAGATAGAAAAGATTGATTAATTAAAAAATTGTGATAAAGAGGCAAAGAAAATCAGAATAAGAGCATCCTCAACGGTGGTGACCCAACCCGCGTCCGTCCGCGCCGCTGGCACGGACGTGTCTCGCCGTGCCAGCGAGCAGGACACGTGGAGCGCGGCGATTGCCGTTGCCTTTGAATTTTTTTTAATTAAAAATCGGTTTTTAATTAAAAAAACTGATTAAAAAAAAATTCACTTCCCAAAAAAATATATCCGTTTATTACCGTTTTTTACCACTTTTTAATTTTTTTTTTATTTTTTCCCCCAAAAATACACACTTTCATCTATAAATACCCCCACTTTCACACCCAAAAATTCACACCAAACTACACAGTTCTCATCTTCATTCTCCCATATCCATTCTCATCTTCATTCTCTCATATCCATTTTCATCTTCATTCTCTCATACCCTACAACATAACAATGTCCGGCCAAGGCGATGACCACCGGCCCTCTCACGGTTAGAACACCGAATGGTTCGGTTCACAACCGTTTCCTAGTCCGGAAACGGAATATTTGGCCCCTCCTCAAACCCAAGATTCGGGCGTTCCGGGTGGCTACCGGCCATACCCAATCGACGACCAAGGTGCCTCCGAAGGGCGATACGGGTGGACACCGGAGCCTAGGCTAACCGCCCCCTCCCAAACTCCGCCTCCTCCTACTCGCGGTGTCCACACACCGTACACTCCGGCGGAGATGGATAAATTGTTCAAGGCGTACTTGGAAATCTCCGAAGATGCGGTGGTTGGCACGAACCAATCCGGCGATCACTTTTGGTGGCGCGTCTCTCGCCGGTACAATGAAAACCGGCCGCCGGGAACGATCGAGCGCAACGAGAGTATGGTGCGCAACTCCATCGGCCGAGCCAACGAAGAAATTGGCAAGTTCAATGGCTATTTCCTCCAGGAGACGCGGAATGCCGGAACCGGCTGGAGCGAGGTCGACATCATCACTGCCGCGCTGAGCACCTACCAATCCATGAACGGCAAGTCGTTCAAGTACCTCAACGTTTGGCAGGACACGCGGACGCACCCGAAGTATATGGGAGGCGTAACATCCTCCTCTAGCGGCTCCTCCAAACGGTCAAGGTCGGTATCCCTATCCGACGCCGGCTCCGAAGAAGTGGCTAGCCAACTCGCCGGAGCTAACTTGGGTAGCCCCGACGCCGGACCAAGTGGTTCCCGACGCCGACCGCAAGGAAGGAAGAAGGCGGCGACCGACCGCCGTCGCGCCGCGACTCCATCTGCCCCCGCTCCCGAACCGCTCCCTATGCGCCACCTCCACCCCCGAACAACTCGCTGTGGATGCTCTTAGACCAACTCAATATGGCCGATAGGTCAACTATGACCCCCACGCAACTTCAAACGCACGA
Organism: Salvia splendens; assembly: GCF_004379255.2. Taxonomy (NCBI): domain Eukaryota; kingdom Viridiplantae; phylum Streptophyta; class Magnoliopsida; order Lamiales; family Lamiaceae; genus Salvia; species Salvia splendens. Next base: position 18,237,098 of record NC_056043.1, on the reverse strand, counting down.
GACCATGATATTGGGTCTCCAAAAATAATTGGGGTTAGTGCCGCCGGATGAGTAGTCTTCCTCGGGTAATATTAGCCAATAATTATGTAATTTTTAATTTTTAGGAGTTTAATTATATAATTTTTAGTATTTTAATTATATAATTTTTAATTTTTAGGATTTTAATTATGTCTTTTTTATTTTATTTGTAATTTGTAATATTTATTGTGGTTTTTTAATGAATTTTATTGTTGTCCATAACTCATTACTCATATACAACAATTTATTTATAACTTATATCATTATGATCCACCATTACAACTCATTAAACACTAATAATAATATGGTTCAGTTTCACTATCCAGTAATACTATTTTTAACTAGCATGCTATTCTTCTATCTTACTTTCCTAATTATGCATTAATTTTCGTGTCATTTCAAATGTATATACTCTCCCATGTCCCATTAAAATGAATCATTTTCTAAAAATGGAAATAACTCTATATCTATTTTTTCACCCCACTTAATTTACTCTCTCTTGATTAACTCACCAAATAACACTGCATAAAATCTTGTGCTGATTCTGAAATGTTTCATATTTAATGGGATGGATGGAGTACATTTTTATGGAACCGATGGAATATTCACTTACTAAATATTGTAAAAATGAAATAAAATAATTAATGGAGACTAAAAATGAAATAAGATAATTAATGGAGACTATAGGACAGATAAACAATTATAGTAAGAACTAAAAGGGATAAAATATACCTGTCATAAAATCATGAATCAAAATTGAAGTTGGCGATATCTAATGCTTGTCGATCCCACATTCCCGCCCACATACACATAAGTTTAACAAATTTAATGTAGAATCACGTATGGTAAGAGTGTCCACAATGGTGGCCTTCAAAGGCCACCATTTGTGGCCCGGCCACCAATTGTGGCTCCCATGTGGCCTTTGTAATGGTAAATGTAAAAAAATCAATGCAAATTCAAAGGGCCACCAAATGTGGCCCTCTAAAATGTTAATTTTTTTTTTGCTTTTTTTAATGTTATTTTTTAATTTAATTTAATGTTATTAAATTTTAGTAGATTAATAATTTGGATAATAAAAATAATTTAATAAAGAGAGAAGTAGAGACAAATTTTCGTCGTACTATTAATAGGGGAAAATTCTACAACGAAAATATTTTAAAAACACAACATAATAATAAAAAGAAAAAAACGCCACCGCTTCCTACTCGGTGGCGTCATCGGAATCCGGCACATCTTCTTCACCTCCTCCACCGCCGCCGACACCGGCCCCACTGCCGCTTGCTTCGCCCGTCGCCGACCCATCGGAGAAGCCCAACTTCGACCTCAACCTAAGAATGAGGTCGTAGTACATCATCTTGGTGATAGGGTCCGTCGACTTCTCGTACAAGGACAAGTTATCCTGGAGTTGCTTCATCATCTGCACCTCCAGTGTTTGAGTCAACGCCGCGGTCGGTGTTGAAGGGTGCGGTGTCGCCGCGACTTGGGAAGCGGATCTAGCTTCCCGGATGGCAGATTGTTGGCCCTGCGGGCGCTGGCGCCTCGACATTGTCGAGGGGGGCTCATCCCTCACATCGTCATTCAGGTCGAATGCACGTGAGTCGGTACCACTGCTGTACGTGCCGTCGGCCCCGATTTTTGTCCGCTTCCCAGTAGGACCGGTCTCATCATCGCAGATCGCCTTGAATTGAGGGGAGTCTCGGAGAAGCATGTATTCATTCCAGTAGGTGAACTTGGGCCAGCTTTCAGTATTAAACAACTGATACGATAACGCCCGTACGTCGCCTTCGCTGCGGCCGCTTTCGGCATTCTGGAGCTGTCTCTCGTAAATGTTCCTGAACCTCTTCACAGCGCTACTGATCCGGCCGAACTTCTTCCGGATCAGGCCTTCATCACGTCCGGCACTTCCTTCTGGTTTGAAGCCGTTGTACACCGTCAGGACGCGCCTCCAGAAGCAAATGTCGGTCTGATCCGTGCCGATGACCTGATTCGTCGTGACCGCCTCCCAAGCCCGCGCAATAGCGAGGGATTCGTCATCGTTGTACTTCTCGCCACGCCGATCACCACCGCCTCGGCCACCGCCGGTGGCCGGCTCTCTGTCTCCACCTCGCCCGCCGCCGGTGGGCCCATGCTCTCTGCCGCCTCGCCCCCCACCGCCTCGCCTTCCACCGCCGCTGCCGCCTCGCCTCCCACCGCCGCCGCCTCGCCTCCCACTCCCACCGCCGCCGCCTCGCCTCCCACTCCCACCGCCGCCACCTCGCCCCCCACCACCGCCGGTTCGGCGACCCCCGGTGGGGGCCTCCATCTCCACACTACCGGATGTCGGGGTCTCCGGTGTACCCATCAACTGTTCCCATGTGAATCTATCAGATTCAGACAGAGGAGACGGGGAGTATTGGAATTGGGAGGATTGGAATTGGGAGGATTGGAATTGCTGGGATGGGTTGTTGATCGCGTCCATATTCGGTCGGTAGTCCCCGAACCCCGATGGTTGGCGAACCAAGTTCCTCTGCTGGGATGGCTGGACCCGGAATTGGGGCGAGTGCGGACTCCACGTCTGATTGGGGAAGTGCCGTATCCCGAGTCTCCATACCCCGGGGAATTACCATCTCTACCTTGCATTTTTTGTAGTGTTTGAGAGTGTAAAATGAAGGGATTTGAAGTGTAGAATGAAGTGAAAAAATGGAAATGAGAGTGTATATTTATAAAAAAATTTCGAAAAAAAAAAAATTTATATTCCGCGGCCCAGCCGCGATTCGCGGCGCTTGCAATGGGAGGGCCGCGGCTCACACGGCTCAGCCGCGTGAAGGCCGCGGCCGTGGCTCAGCCACGCTTCTCGCCTCTCCGCCCCGGCTCTCGGCCTTTGCAATGGGGGGCCGCGCGCCGAGCCGCGGGCCGCGGCTCCCCCATTGTGGACACCCTAAAGCCCATTAATTTTATATAGAATCACATATGGTAAAGCCCATTTATGTTGTTGCACATGCACCTCGCTGTGATAATTAGTGAGTTTCAATTTCAACTTGAAAATAAAAAACTTATACTCCTCCATTTTTTAAAAATAGCAACTATTTCTATTTTGGATCATTCCTTAAAAATAGAAACTTTAGGAAATTTCTATTTTAGGACATAGAACCCACAATCTACTAACTCTATTTTCACTACTTTTTCTCTTTTTCTTTCTCACTTTACTCATTTTTCTCTTCCTCTCTCTTACTTTACCAATTCTTCTCACTTACTTTACAAATTGTGCATTAAAATCCGTGTCGTTTCAAATGTTTCTATTTTTTGAATAGGTAGGGAGTAAAGCTTATCCTTCTTGCTTTATGGGCATAATCTTCTGTCGTGGTTTTAAAACTTGTGAAGCATGCTCCTTCCGTCTCGTTTCTATATGTTATTTCCTCCGTCTAAAAAGAGTATGAACTTTGAGTTCAGCACAGATTTTATTGTATTATTATTAAAGTAAGAGAGAGATAAATAATAGAGACGTTTTTTAAGTATGGTTAGTGGAGAATGGGTCTCACCTCATTAGAGAGAAGAGAGTTTTCAAAATTCGAATGTTCATACTTTTTCGGGACGGATGAAAAAGGAAATAGTGCATACTCTTTAGGGACGGAGGAAGTATTTAGGATTGACACAAATTTTAATACGTACTCCGTCCGCTATTTATAGTCTCATTTTTACTCAGCACGCATTTTAAGAAATTACTTGACTTTATGAAGAAAAATGAAAAAAAAAATTATATATTAATTTTATAATAGAAAGTGAGTGTAATGTGTTAGGTGAATGGTGAGGTCCATTTACATAGAATGGAAAATGGTAAATGAAATTTTGAATTGTGAACTTCTTGAAATAGCAAAATGAGATATTATTTTACAGACGGAGGAAGTATTAGGTAAAGTAAGAGAGATAAAGAGAAAAAATAGGTAAAATAAAGAGAGGAGAAAAAGTAGGTGAAGTATGTGAAAGAAACTTTCATTTTTGGAAATGAGACTATTTTTTGTGAACACGGACTATATTTAATGGCTATATACTCCGATCCAATATACTCCATCCGTTCTATAGTAGTGGATTTTACCATTTTAGTACGTTTCATAATAGTAAAATCATTTCTATTTTAGTAAAAATCAATATATTTATTCTCACTTTATTTTCTTTTTTGTTTTTTTACCTTTTTATTATCTAGTCTATTCTTTATTTACTTACGTCATTCACTATTTTTTTAAAATTGCGTCAAATTCACTATTAGGGCATTAGCAATGGGGCGTCCTATCACCGCCACATCATCATTTTATCCTCCTACGCTTCCACCTGCATTGGGGCGCCCTATAAGTCGGCCTAAGCATTTTCTTTATTTAAATATTTAAATAACTACAAAAATTGGAAAAAACCTTCATTTCATTTAAAATTAACACATTACAATACGAATTAAAAAAAATACGCATTCTCAACGACGGCGGTTACGGTCCCAAACTTCTTCAATCATGTCGTTCATGAGCTTAGCATGGTCTTGTCGGTTGCGCATTTAGGCCTGTCTAGATAGAACCTCATTGAAGCCCGTTGGCAATCCTCGAGCGTGGGGCGCGGTCGCCGTGCTGGAGCTAGATCCACCTTCATCATCGGCCCAATCGGTGACGCTTCCACCTTCATGTTCGACTATCACGTTGTGCAAGATTATACACGCATACATGACATCGGCCATTATTTCCTTGAACTAGAGACGCGGCGGCCCTTTTACTATTGCCCACCGTGATTGGAGCACACCAAATGCCCGCTCCACATCCTTCCGCGCTGCCTCCTGCTTTTGCGCAAATAAAACTCTCTTCTCACCCATTAGGCAGCTGATCGTCTTCAGAAAAACAGGCCACCTTGGGTATATGCCATCGGCCAAGTAGTACCCCATGTGATATTGGCGCCTGTTGGCAGTGAACTCGATGGCAAGGCTGTTGCCATTGCTCGGTGAATAGGGTGAATGAGTTGAGGACGTTGATGCCGTTGTTCCCCCCGCTACACCGAAGTAAGCATGCCAGATCCAAAGCCGATGGTCAGCGACGACTTCGAGGATCATCGTCGGGTGGCTGCCCTTGTATCCACTAGTAAATTGGCCTCTCCACGCCGTCGGACAATTCTTCCACTCCCAGTGTATACAGTCGATGCTCCCTAGCATCCCAAGAAAGTCGTGCGCCGTCTCTTGCATCTTCATCAGGCCCTGACAATCCACAGCAGTCGGCTTTCGCAAATATGTGTCACTGTAAGCCTCCACAACTCCCCTACAAAATCTCTTCAGGTACTCGCGACCAGTTGTCTCCCCGACGTGAAGGTACTCGTCGAACATGTCCGCCGTGGTGCCGTAGGCCAACTGCCGGAGTGCAACCGTGCACTTCTGCAACGGGGTAAGTCCGGGTCTACCAATGCCATCTTCCCGATACTGGAAGTATTCATCCCGTGACTCCACCGGGGGTGAAAAAGATAACGATGTATTCTAAACCGGGGGTGAAAAACAGCCCACCGTGGTTGCTCGGCAAAACAGTCTGCAAATAGACGTTCGTGAGCTACGACGTGGTCGTGGCGGACAAATGTCCGACGTCGAATAGGCCTGGGGATCTGCTCCGCCGCCGCCACCGCCTCCTCCTCGCGCTGCATTTCGGCTAAGCAATCCGCCATTGCGTCATTAACGGCATCGAATCAGGCTCGAGTCAAGGTCCGACTAACGCCCTCCGAGGTACTACAGTCGTCGTCGTGGTTCATTTTAATTTGTGAGAGATGATCGAAATATTCGTATGGAAAGTGAGAAATGAGAGAAATGTTTGTATGAAAAATAGAATGAGAAACGAGGTTTAAATAGACAAAAATTTGAAAAAAAAAATGAAAATGCGTTGCATCGTCCGCGTCGCCCACAATGGGCGGACGATGCCCTATCGTCCGCGGACGATCTATAGGGCGCGGACGATGCATCGGGCATCGTCCACACAGTGGCGGACGATGGCGCGCCCGAAGCATCGGGCAGCCTATCGTCTGCCCCTTTGCGGATGCTCTTATGGAAGTAGGATTATAGGAGTATGACATAGCGATAAATGGAGAAGTATCGAGAACACGTGGACTTAAAATATTAGCCTGACACGGGACTACTCTGACTTCTACCGCACTGGATTATGCCCCGTGCTTTTCCCGAAAAGTATATATTCCTTCTTCTCCGTCAATCCCCTCAATTTCGTGCCCTAGACTTCCAATTTCAGCCGCAATATGCCACCTCGACGCCAATTTTCCGTCCTCCCCTCCAAATCCCTCCTCCACGCTCGATCTCCGCCTCCTTCCATCTCTGTGCTGCCCTGAATCATGTAAGTTCAGCTTAAGTTTTAGCAGTTCATCAGAGTATTTGATCTAGTGGCGATTCAGATGGAAATAATCTTGAATTTGTTTGGGGTATTGGTGGCGTGGTGCTTCTTGAGGTGAATGGAAGCAGCAGTTGAGGTTGGAAGTTGTTGTGGCGAGGATCATGGGCTCAAAAGAGAGTTTCAGCAGCGGCACTAGCGGAGTAGTTGTTGGGGAAGTTCGATGGCGTGGTGAAGGTGCGTGCACCTCAGTTGGTAGGAAAGGTAAACTCGACATGATCACACCTTATTCTCTTGTTGTAGCTGATTTACTAGCTTTGGCTTCGGGTGTTTATATAGAAGTGATTATATTTGGTCATTTGAGTGTGAATAATTTGGGGAAGTGAGCTTCTGCAATAATTTTGAATTAGAGGAAACTTCTATTTTTCTACTGGTGGTACGCAATATTAAGTGATATTGTCATCATGATGTATCAGATGAGGGGTCTGTATGTGACTACACAAATTTTTTTGAAATATACTTAGTAGCACACTTAGCAGTACAAAACATTCAAACCAGCTCTTCATAAATTTCTCTTCTTGTTACTTTTACCATATTTGTGCTATGTTGGAAACTTGGAATCCATTGTCGCGATATGTAATGTGGATTTGCGTCTATCATCTTTTAAGTTTGTGGATTGCTTGAGAAAACAAAATGTCCAGTTTCTTTTGATGCTAACTATACAATAGAAATAGTAAATTCTTAGTTGTTTGAGTTTCACTTATATGCCTTCACAACTAATATTGGCTTGTAATATTAATTGTTTCAGATGACATAATTGCTGCTAATGTCTCAGTGCCATCTTTCTGGCATAAGGTTCCCGATCCTGAACGTTGTTTGGGGATATCTCAACCATCCAGTTTGCACAGTAATGACATGCGTAATGGCCATGATTTGGGGAACTTGAATTCTGATCCCCCAATATTGGAGGTGGATGTTAAATGTTTAACACAGAAATCTAGTAGATTAGAGAGAAAGAATGGTGGGCACACTAAGAGATCAGGGATCATACAGATGGAAATCTCTAAAAGTAAACTCGGAGATGAGGCAAATGGAACATCTCCTAAACTTGTTACTTCATCTTCTGCAAGTTGCAATAATTCAGGTACAGCATGCTGCATGTCAGATATTTTGGTTCATGTGACATATATACATCATTTAATATAGAAAATCTGTATGCCTGAAATTTTCCTTCCTCCTTTTCTGTTTCCTGTGAGCACTAAATACACATTGCTTGATTTTTGCTACAGTTTTCCACCACACTCATGTTTGCATGTGTTAATATGCTGCTTCCTTGAAACCTTTTTTCCCACAGATATGTCTTACTGTGACATATTTGTCTTTTTTAAAATTTCCCTGAGTTTGATGGGGCAATCATGATATTTGCCTTACTAGGGACGGTTGATTATTCTAGAAAATGTATAGTGCAGTATGAGTATGAACTGTACCTTTTCTGATAGTCTTATGATATAAAATAATTGCATTTCCATGCTGGGTTGCATTCTCTGGAATATTTCTAGAATTAGGAAGTGCTTCCAATTCCTTTGTAAAACTGCCGAGCCCTTTGATCAATGTTTTCCCCAAACTGTTAATTTTTAGTTACTTTTGCAGCTTTTGCTGGATTTTATCTTGTGAATAGTTTCAATACTTGAAAATTTGATCTTTATGCCTGCACAAGACTTTAGTTGCATGGCACCCCGATGTTAGTTTAGTCTTTAATCTTTATTCTTAACCTCTGCTTCTTTTACCATCTTTGGAGTCTGCAGCTTGTTATGAGTGGGACTGATTATTCTTCTGCTTAATTTTTTTCGTCACAGAAAAAAATCAAATAATTAAGCAAAACAACAGTTCGAGTAGTAGACGTGGAGATAAAAGAACTAGCAGACTCAAACAAAAGAGTAGATGTGAGCCTTTCTCGCTGAAGAATGGCTTGGTGGGCTTTAACTCAGCTGCCGGAGGAAACAACTTTCTTGGTATGAATCGGTTTCTTTTTGCCAGGCTAATTTTTTTTTGTTTTCGTATATATGTTTACTGGATGGTTGATGCAAAGATATATCCTGGTTGGTTTGATAAGAGTTAAAGCATACTTAGCCTCTAAGAAAAGGTTATTAGATATATACTGCTTGTATAGCATGTTTATTATTTACTCCCTCTCTCTCTGTCCACAAAGAGTCTGGTGTGGAGGGGTGGGCATTGGTTTTAAGAAAAATAATGGGAGATGTATTTTAAGGAGATGGGTCCCACAAGGAGTATAGTGTTGGCTAACTATTGGTTTGGAGGTTCATGGTCCCACACTCCCACTAAAATGTAAAAGTAAGTGATTGGTTTTCTATAAATATTGAGCGTGAATGATTGCGCAATATAATGGGTTATGTCTAATAGGTTATGAAATATGGTTGCTTTAAATTATTCTTATCTTTTCTTGTCTAGTCTTATGAATTCTGAAATTTTCTCCTTGATCCCCAAAGTTATCATTTAAGTAGAGTTTGCAGCAAATGGTGGATCTAAACTCTAGAACTATTAAACTTCTGCATCGTCCCATCACTGCAGAATATGGTGGGGAAGTAGAATATTTACACTAAGCTGCCTACGTATATAACCTGATTATCAGTTTCAAAAATATTTGCTTTTGTTTATTTCTTTTATCTTGTCTCTTGTCTACTCAGTTCTGACTTCTGTAATCTTTTATTGTTCCCCTAAACTTCTCATTTATGAAGTACAGTTCCATCTGAGCTTCAGATCTAAAAAACTTGTGCATTATTCATTACTAGAAACAGTTGCCTGAAAGCAAAATATTTGCACTCTTTTGGTTAAATTGCATGCAAGCTGAAATTTCTCCCATGATGGTTTAAGCTTAAAAAATTTGTCTCTATAAAAATTTGGCATGTGGGATCACATAGGTAGCTAAGTGGCTAAAACAGCAAGCAACAGACTTAAGGGTGTAGCTGTATCCACATGGTGCGTTGAGTCGAATACTTTTGGTAGTCATTTTAAGTGCTATAGCTAGAGCATGTTTTAGCATCCTAGTTTGGGTGGATTAAGGACATGGTTGTTTTTTGTTATTCCTATTGGTGTTTGCTGACTGTTACAATTTCTGAAAACTGGTTCTGGTTTTGTTCTATGGCATTGGATTGGTCCTAAAGCAGCTGACGTTTGCCATGGTTAACATTGATTCTGCATCTGTAATTTTGGTTTGAGCTATTCACAAAATTTAACTACCTTGGTGCATGTCCAAAAGGGATGAAATTTTTTGCAGCTTTGATTAAAATGATCTATAATACATCACGCGTGGTAAAAACTCATTGCCACATTGCTTACAGTTTGTCACTTGTATCGTTCGTCAAATGCATACTTCAACCACACATTTTATTGTGAGAACATTGTTCTAACTACAATAATTTATTCAGGAACTTATGGTTTAAAAACTGATGTCTTTGATATCACAAAGCTTGTCAATGAGCTGCCTCTACATGACCTGCTATCTGGTAACTATAAAAGTCCGAGTATCTCCAAAGACAAAGGAAAAAAGTCTTCAAGTTCAAACAATGATCTTATGCAGTCATTCAGAAAGGCATACTCTGTTCTTCAAGCTCAAAAAGGCTTACAAGTCCAAAACTGTGCCGAGATTGAGAATAGTTGCATCCGTAGTGATTCAACCAGCTTGATTAGTGTTAATTCTACTGTAGGCCAGAGTGGTGTAGACAAGGGAGATAACTGTACTCCTGTGCTGCTGTCCCCTGATGAGGTTAGTCTGCATTTATTTGTAATAGCAATAAAATCTTAAAGTATGCAGATAAGTGAATTATATTCCTATGTGATCAATGCAACTCAGCCCCTAATAGCTGCTATTGGGTAGCTGTATATTTTGTTATGTCTAATCATTTAATTATTTCATTAGTACCCCTAATTGTTTTGTCCTTGCAAATTGCAAACTTATGCTTATGTTTGTCCTACACACACGCACACCACACACACACACAATGTACAAACTGCAGACAATGCATTGTGTGTGTGTGTCTTGTGTGCAGTTTGTATTGTGTGTGTGTATATCTTGTGGCAGTGTATGTAGTGTGTGTGTGTGTGTAGTGTGTGCAGTGTGTGTGTTGGAATTTCAAATTTGTACTCTGGTTATAGAATTCGAATTATAGAATTGAGAATATAATATAATATAATATACTAAAACACTCCCTCTGTCCATGAAAAATAGGCTCATGGATGGACGGTATGGGTTTAATTGAGAAATTGGTAGAGTAAGAGAGAGAAGAAGAAAAAGTGGGTAAAGTATGGGAGAGAGGGGAAAAAGTGGGTAAAGTATGAGTGATTAACTTTTCATTTTTGGAATGAGACTATTTTTCTTGGATACACCAAAATGAAAAAATGGGGCTATATTTTGTGGACGGAGGTAGTACTCCCTCCGTTCCCTCATAGTTGAGGCGAAACTTTTTAGCACGGAGTTTTAAAAAGGGATATTGGGTGTGTTAAATAAATAGATAAAAAGTAAGAGAGAGAAAAAAAAGTAGAAAGTGAATAAAGTAAGAGAGAGTAAAGTAAGAAAGAGAAAAAAGTTACTATGGAAATGACTCAACTATGAGGGAACTTTCCAAAATGGAAAAATGACTCAACTATGAGGGAATGGAGGGAGCATAATTTTATCAAAATATAAAATAAAAAGGAATTAGAATGGAATGAAATAGTCATAGCCATAGTCCATAGTAGATGGAAGGAAGGGCTATCCCCATGGAGAATGGAATGGTGATTCCTAAGAAAGATAGTATATTCCAAGCAAAGGAATGGAATGGAGGTAGGTATCTCATTTCCATTCCTTCACCCATTCTATGAGGTTCTGCTACTCTCAAAATTGTTAATCAGACGCGATTCCATTATTTTGCCATACTTTATTATGCTTATTTGCCAAATTATGCTTCTAAGTTACTTTAAATTTTTGTGACTTGACCCTTTTTTTCGTTTCTATTGTAAGGCTCAAGAATCTGATGAGAAAATCCAAAAGTTTAGAATTGCTGATGCCCCACTATATACACCAAAAGATATCTCAGGGCGTCTTGCACTTCCTCTGCCAAAGGATTTGGATTTGTTACTCTCTGATGCAAGTAAAGCTACATCATCAAAGAATAATGCTGATCCTCGTGCTGGCAGACCAGCTACTCAGCGAACTGGTCTACCACCTTTCCCTTGGTCTCAATCTTTCACTGGACATGCTAGGTTGGGCTCTGATGCCATGAAACTGTCTGCTGGTCGGACAACATGCCAGGGTAAATGGGTCAAAGTTAAAAATCCTATCGCTCTTCAGAGAAGTTCTGCTGATTTGTTAATGGATTTTGAGTCACTAGCATTTGACCGAAGTTTAGTTCCTTCAGATAATCTTGTCTCTGAGAAACAAGAGAATATACTTGCTCCTACTGAACGCAGCTTTTCTGTCTCAGGAGCATGCTCAACCTCAAAGGGCGCTGCAGGTAAAAATGTCATCTACAGCCCATGTTATAATGGATTTGCATCTATTTTTCAATGCATATTTTGGTTGTAGAATATAGATATATTTAAATATTAGCTAAATGATAGAACATGCATGTATGACTTATGAGGATAGGAATCAAATTACCTTTTCTTGATTTAAGTTTATACCACTCAGGTGCTTACTTTCCCTCTGATGCTTAGAAAATTCCAAGCGAAACACCTGTAGTATACACTTGTGTGGCTTGCAAAGGATGATACTTCTATTCTTGTGTATGATTTTATATATTTTCAGTCAACAGACGCTTACAGTAATGCTATGCTTAGCGCCATGCTTTTAAAACTTCAGGATTTAGGGTGGTGTTCACATCTTGAATGATTTGAAACATTTAAAAAAAAGTTCTGATCTCTGGTTGGAATGGTTTGTGGGTTCCAATTGATCTATTTATAATCAATTAAGATAAATTGAAGACCAATGATTTGCTGCCACCTTATCCTTCAAGTGATTGTATGATGGCAGTGGTTGGTATCGGCAATTATAGCTTTCTATTTTGTTCTGCTTTGTGTTAACTTCCCTTGTATTTTATTTGGCATTGTTACCTTGTAATTTGCTCCTCTCGATATCACATGAGTATCCTTAAAACATTCCATTTTCTCCTGCATTGTTCAAGTATCATGACAAATTTTCTAATGTTCTGTATGGAGATTTGTGTATCCATTTTATCTTTTTCTTATATTACCTGTTACCATCAACAGAGGAGTGCTCTTCCATTCACGTTGCGGCTCAGACGCTGATAGACATGGGAGCATACTCCAAGGAAAATCCTTGTGCAGTGGTAAAGTTACTCAAAAGACCGTCACAAGTGACTATGAAAGCTAGCAAGACAAAACTAATCAAGAGATGTGATTTTGTTGATGCGCCAAACTCAAAAGTTAGGCCAACAAATTCTTTAAAGGCCAGTGATGGGTTTCCTTTGAAGAAGCTCAGGCTCTCCAAAGATGCACTTAATGCCTGCATCAGCCATACTGAAGTCGGGAGGCAAGGGAAGCTGCACCAGTCTGCAGCTGCCCTGCCGGTCAGATCACCTCCCAGGAAGCTATTTAGGGACGCAAACACGACCGCAGATAGTTACGGTATCAGTGTTGTAAAGAAGTCTAGCATACTGAAAACACAGAGGGTAGTAGACAGACCGAGCAGTACCAAACCCAAGTTCTGGAAACCCTCTCTGTGAAATTGGGTCACCTGGAGGGCTAATTGGTATAGTCTGCTGCAGAGACATAAGAGGCATGCTTCTTCCTTGTTTCTTATCAATTTTTAGTGCCAAATGATGTATAATTGTTAGATTTGTATATAGTTTCACTTATAAAGAGGTGTGTGCTGTTTTATTTGATGCTGGTGGCTCATAGGAGCCGCGATGTTGTATCATTTCTAACATCACTAGACGGTGCCGTTTAGGGCATTATTGTAATATTCCCACTACTCTCTCCGTCTCCGTCTCCATTAGGATATTACATACTGCTGGTGAATATGCATAATATATTTAAGGTTAGAATTTATGTAAGATGGGGCATGAGATTTGCAGGGAATGGTCCGTGATTGTATATTTCATCAAGATCAATTAATTAATTAAGTCTTGATTTTTTGACCTTGTTTAAAATTAAACTAGTATATTTTTAAAAAGTTTCATTGTGTCTCCATCTTATGATTTTATAGTATATTTGTTTCTTTTAAATTTTTATTCAAATTTAGTCATTTTGATTTTGCCCAATAAATATTTGAGTGATAGCCTGTTACATGTATGGCATATAATAATTAATAACTCTACCTAGGCAATGTGGTGTGGTACACACGTATTATAAGGGCACCACAATGGGGCGCCCGATGGCGGCCATCGTCCTCGGGCGCGTACGATGCCTCAATTGTGGGTGCCCGCCATCGTCCGTGCCCTACGCCCACGCTCGATGCATCGTCCGCAGAAGAAGCGCGGACGATGGCCTATCGTCCGCGCCATCGGGCGCCCTATTGTGGGATCGGCCGACGATGGCACGCATTTTTTATTTTTATTTTTGTCTATTTAAACCTCGTTTCTCATTCACTTGTTCATACGAACATCTAGCCTCTCTCATTTCGCTCATCTCTCACATTTCTACCTCTCTCACATACCAAAATGAACCACGATGATGACACCACAAGTTCTAGCTCCTCGGAGTCGGGTAGTTCGACCTCGGAGACCTCGGAAGCCTTAGATGCAGCCGTTGAAGAGGCCATGTCGGAATGCTTAGTCGAAATGCAGCGCGAGGAGGCGGCGGCGGCGGAGGCGGAGCAGATCCACAGGCCTATTCGACGTCTGATGCCTGTCCGACGCGACCACGCGGCAGCTCACCAACGTCTGGTTGAAGACTATTTTGCCGATCAACCACGGTGGGGACCAAATGTTTTCCGCCGCCGGTTTAGAATGTCGCGTTACATATTTCTCAGCATTGTCCGGACGTTGTCGTCACGTGATGAATACTTCACGTATCGGGAAGACGGCGTCGGCAGACCCGGCTTTACACCGTTGCAAAAGTGCACGGCTGCACTCCGTCAGTTGGCCTACGGCACCACGTCGGACATTTTCGACGAGTACCTCCACGTCGGGGATACAACAGGCCGGGAGTGCCTGAAGAGATTTTGTAGGGGAGTTGTGGAGGCCTACGACGACACATATTTGCGCAAGCCGACTGCCACTGATTGCCTGGGCCTGATGAAGATGCACGAGACGGCGCACGGCTTTCCTGGGATGCTAGGGAGCATCGACTGTATGCACTGGGAGTGGAAGAATTGTCCGACGACGTGGAGAGGCCAATTCACTCGTGGATACAAGTGCAGCCACCCGACTTTGATCCTCGAAGCCGTTGCTGACCATCAGCTCTGGATCTGGCATGCGTACTTCGGCGTAGTCGGGTCCAACAACGACATCAACGTCCTCAACTCATCCACCCTCTTTGCCGAGCAATGCAACGGCAACGGCCCGGCCATCGAGTTCGCTGCCAACAGGAGCCGATACCACATGGGGTACTACTTGGCCGATGGCATATACCCACGGTGGCCTGTTTTTCTGAAGAGGACCAGCTACCCAATGGGTGAGAAGAGGGTTTTATTTGCGCAAAATCAGGAGTCCGCGCGGAAGGATGTCGAGCGGGTATTTGGTGTGCTCCGATCACGGTGGGCAATTGTGAAAGGGCCGGCTCTTCTCTGGTTCAAGGAAGTCATTGCCGATGGGAGCATCACCGAGTGGAACGATGATGATGGTGCATCTAGCTCGTCCAGCATGGCGACCGAGCCTCCCGCTAGAGGATTACCGTCGGGCTTCAATGAGGTTTATCTAGACAGGCCTTAATGCGCAACCAACAAGACCATGCTCAACTCATGAACGACATGATTGAAGAAGTGTGGGCCCGTAACCGCCGTCACTGAGTTTGCGTATTTTTTAATTCGTATTGTAATGTATTAATTATTATATATGAAATGAAGTTTTTTCCTAATTTTTTTAGTTATTTAAATATTCAAATAAAAGAAAATACATAGGGCGCGCCTTAGGGCGCCCCATTGCAGGTGGAGGTAGAAGGATAAAACTGATGATGTGGCGCGCCTTAGGGCGCCCTATCGTGGATGCCCTAATAGCTAAGAGTGTCCACAATGGGGGAGTCGCGGCCCGCGGCCCCCCATTGCAAAGGTCGAGAGCCGGGGCGGTGAGGCGAGAAGCGTGGCTGAGCCACGGCCGCGGCCTTCACGCGGCTGAGCCGTGTGAGCCGCGGCCCTCCCATTGCAAGTGGCGCGAATCGCGGATGGGCCGCGGAAATTAGTTTTTTTTTTTTTTTTTAATTTTCGAAATTTTGTTATAAATATACACTCTCACTTCCATTTTTTCACTTCATTCTACACTTCAAATCCCTTCATTTTACACTCTCAAACACTACAAAAAATGCAAGGTGGAGATGGTAATTCCCCGGGGTATGGAGACTCGGGATACGGCAACTTCCCCAATCAGACGTGGAGTCCGCACTCGCCCCAATTCCGGGTCCAGCCATCCCAGCAGAGGAACTTGGTTCGCCAACCATCGGGGTTCGGGGACTACCGACCGAATATGGACGCGATCAACAACCCATCCCAGCAATTCCAATCCTCCCAATTCCAATACTCCCCGTCTCCTCTGTCTGAATCTGATAGATTCACATGGGAACAGTTGATGGGTACACCGGCGACCCCGACATCCGGTAGTGTGGAGATGGAGGCCCCCACCGGGGGTCGCCGAACCGGCGGTGGTGGGGGGCGAGGTGGCGGCGATGGGAGTGGGAGGCGAGGCGGCGGCGGTGGGAGGCGAGGCGGCAGAGAGCATGGGCCCACCGGCGGCGGGCGAGGTGGAGACAGAGAGCCGGCCACCGGCGGTGGCCGAGGCGGTGGTGATCGGCGTGGCGAGAAGTACAACGACGACGAATCCCTCGCTGTTGCGCGGGCTTGGGAGGCGGTCACGACGAATCCGGTCATCGGCACGGATCAGACCGACATTTGCTTCTGGAGGCTCGTCCTGACGGTGTACAACGGCTTCAAACCAGAAGGCAGTGTCGGACGTGATGAAGGCCTGATCCGGAAGAAGTTCGGCCGGATCAGTAGCGCTGTGAAGAGGTTCAGGAACATTTACGAGAGACAGCTCCAGAATGCCGAAAGCGGCCGCAACGAAGGCGACGTACGGGCGTTATCGTATCAGTTGTTTAATACTGAAAGCTGGCCCAAGTTCACCTACTGGAATGAATACATGCTTCTCCGAGACTCCCCTCAATTCAAGGCGATCTGCGATGATGAGACCGGTCCTACTGGGAAGCGGACAAAAATCGGGGCCGACGGCACGTACAGCAGTGGTACCGACTCACATGCATTCGACCTGAATGACGATGTGAGGGATGAGCCCCCCTCGACAATGTCGAGGCGCCAGCGCCCGCAGGGCCAACAATCCGCCATCCGGGAAGCTAGATCCGCTTCCCAAGTCTCTCGGGCGAGCGCGGCGACACCGCACCCTTCAACACCGACCGCGGCGTTGACTCAAACACTGGAGGTGCAGATGATGAAGCAACTCCAGGATAACTTGTCCTTGTACGAGAAGTCGACGGACCCTATCACCAAGATGATGTACTACGACCTCATTCTTAGGTTGAGGTCGAAGTTGGGCTTCTCCGATGGGTCGGCGACGGGCGAAGCAAGCGGCAGTGGGGCCGGTGTCGGCGGCGGTGGAGGAGGTGAAGATGATGTGCCGATTCCGATGACGCCACCGAGTAGGAAGCGGTGGCGTTTTTTTCTTTTTATTATTATGTTGTGTTTTTAACTTTATTTGTTACAATAATGCTTTTATTGATAATTTCAATAGCAACATTTTATTAATTAAAATGATTATTTTTTCACAATTATAATAACTCATGTAAAATAGCAAAAATAACTAATTTTATCCGAAATAAAAAAAAACTATTGGTTGCAATAAACTATATTAGAGTAATAAATTTTATATATTAAACATATTATTTTTCATAATAAATGTAAATTTTAAACAATACTCCTAATTCGATGAAGTACAGTTGAGTAAGTAACAAGCTCCCTATCTATCCAATATATTAAGGCACTGTTTGATAGCTATGCTACAGCTAGATAATAGGACTTATCTGGATTTAGTTGTGTGTTTGGTAGCTATGTTACAAATTTACATGACCCGTGTTTAGTATCTGGCCTGGACAAAGCCCACTTAAAAGCTTATATTTCAAACAACAATGTAACTACCCATTTGCCTAAGTTACATATCTAGCCTACCTAGTTAGTTTTAGGAAAACACAATTTTACCCATCAATTATATAGCCATATATATGTATACATATATTTTATATACATACGCACTCTAATTATATTTCAATATAAAAATTAATTAATTAATGTAATTAATAATGTGCAATAATATAATAAAACAATAATTAAACTATATAATTATTCATATAATTAATGTACGATAAGAAATGCTAAGTTATGGTATGCTTGGGTATTTTCATATACATAAAATATGTAATAAAAATAAGAGTGAACTACATAAATGGTACCTGATCTTTCACTTTCACAAATAAATGGTACATGATCTTTATTTTATATCGTTTTTGGTACCCCAAGATAAAAATAACCATAGGTACCAAACATGTGATTTTTTTGTTATGAAGGATATTTTTGGAAATTTCAATTAAATAGAACCAAATATGTGATTTCTTTCTTCCTTTCTTATTTCTTTTCTTCTTCTTTAGTTTATTCTTCTTTCTTTTTTCTTCATTTTCTTCTTTCTTTTTAGTATTTTATCTTCCTTTCTTCTTTCTTTTTTCTCCTTAGTTTATGTTTCCTCTTTTTTCTTTTGACTTCTTTTTCTTCTTTCTTTTAGTGTTTTATACATACATCTAATTGCATTCATAATATAAATCAATAACAAAACACCTAATTAAATTAATTATTTAAAGTAATTAAATCAATTGAATATTTTTAATTAAATTGTTTATACTTATTTTATGGTTGAAACACCTAACCAAAAATATTCAACTCTTTATCATTATGAATACAATTCACAATTTTAAATTTTGATTAAGACTATCTTGATTAGTCATTAATTTAATATAAAATAATAATAATAATTTATTAATTACTACTAGTTTTTACTATTATAATAATAATATTATTATTATAATAATTAAATATAATTATAACTATAATTATGATTAAGTATATTTAAATGATATGAAAAAATAAATAAATTATTAATCAATAATATCAAAATAATAATATTAATATTGATTAATAATAATAGTATAAAGAGTGAGGAGAATGAGAGAAGATATTATAATATCACTTTTGGTACTAGTTTTGTCAATGCCCAAAATATCCTTTATAACACAAATGGAAAAATGAATTTGTTTAGAGGGTATTGTGGGGTGAACATTGCATCATGTACCAAAAATGTGATTTATATGTACCAAAAACGATATAAAATAAAGATCAGGTACCATTTATGTGCGAAAGTGAAAGATCAAGTAACATTTATGTAGTTCACTCTAAAAATAAAATTAAAAAATATAGTTATGATCATATAATATTTAATTTCTCATTTTTATTATTTTTATATAATAAGAAATGGTATGCTTGGATATTTTTCATATAAAAAAATAAAATTAACAAATTTAAGTTATGATCATATTTATTATGTACTCCATTTTTAGCATTTTATATAATAAGAAATGGTATGCTCGGGTATTTTTCATCGTCCAAAAATTGTCAAAACCACCCAAAATTAAGGGAACATAAGGATAGTTTAATCATTAAAGTTAAATTTATGAGGATAATTTTGACAATCCTAATTTTTATCTGTAGTTATAACTTGTTATACCAAACATCTAAGTAGAATAACTCACAATTATCCTTAGCTACCAAACACCCAATCAAGATATATTAATTAATCAAAACTATGATAACTATCACTATTTAGATCATGTTAGTCGAAACATAACATAGTTACCAAATGATGCCTAAATGGTTTGAGTCACCGCATGTTTAATACAAAACCATTATCGATTCTTCTGAAAACAATAAATTTTTTATTCAAAATAATGGAGTATTAACTTTTATTTTTTAAGATAATAAATTTTATTAATAAAAGAATAAAGTAACTTTTATTAGTTAAAATAATATTAATAACTTTTATTCACAAAATTTATAAATCTTATTAATAAACTAGTAAATTTTATTTATAAGAACAATCATTTTTAATTTTATATTTTTTCAAATCACTTGAGTATTATCTCATAAAATTAAATAGTATATACAAAAATACTCTAATTATAACTACAAATACTCTAATTAAAACTACAAATACTCTAATTAAAACTTTAAGTACTTTAATTAAAACCACAAATACAATAAATATGTGCATAATAAGCATGCTTTAATTTAATTATCACAACTAAGATATATCTTTCCAAAATAATACTATAAGGGTATATTAGTCCATATTTAAATTAAATATATGGCAAAATGACATAGGGGCATTATGGCATAGAGACATTATGTCTCTAAATCACTACTCATATTTAAAATACCAACAGATCACAATATATTCCAAGGTCAATTGTATACATTCTATATACCATCATTTACAAGATATATTCATTCCATACTTAATTCTATCATTTATTTATCCAACTAAATTTACGAAACTCTATGTCACTATTCATACTATTCACATAGAGTATATATTTGTGTAATTAATGTTCTATAATACTAATCTTACTTAGTAAATTCTCAATAATTCACATTAACATCCATATTCATTCTAAATTATATTTCTATTATCAAACCTTATGAATAAACTCATTGACCTTATCAACTAAATTTTCCCTCAATCTCATTTCAGTGATTAATCCACTCACATAATCATACTTATCCATTATACCAAGTCTAGATGATAAATAAACATTCTCATTAATCAAACAAAATTCATAACACATAGTCACTCAATTCCGTAAAGCAAAATTTTAAGGCGACATGTTTATTGATAATCCAAGAATCAAATGACATACGACATTACATCACAAAATTTTAAGGCGACATGTTTATGATATAACTGTATAGTGTACCAAACTCCGGTAGTATATACCGGAATATGGATATGGTAACGGTAGTGATATCACCCATATCGAAAGTTTGGTCTATCGTAATTCGGTATACTTTCGATATGGTAGCGGTATAAAATTCTTTCATACCCATATTTCAGTACGATATACGTACGGTATAACATTTTTGGTACGATATACCGTACCGACCCAACCCTAATCTCACATGCCCGGAAGTTGCTAAGGACAATGAATAATCATCTAGCCTTGAATATTTACCGGTTCAAGTTATGACTGTACACATCAACTCTCCTATTTTGGCAACTAATAGTCACTTTTTCTATAAGGTAACTTATTTTTGATAGGGTTTTTTTTGTTTCTTTTCCCCGTATTGACCAATGTTTTATCTGTTGTGCTGTCAAGTTGTTTTCAAATGGAATGAGGGAGTCACAACAACACGTAATGATACAAATTCAAGTCTCAGGTAAGCATTAACTGCACATTTGTGTTGAATCAATTTGTAAAAGGTTGAGTTTAAGATAGTGGCATATGTTCCCTGTTGAAATTAAATTGTTTTAATATTTTTACGTTTCTTCCTAAAGTTTGGGGTTATGTCACTCCGAGGAAATTGATTTTTACATTGTTGATACATATATGACATGAATTTCTGCTTGTTAAAGTATATGTCAAAGCTCCATCCTCTTTCAGACATGTGTGTGAGTGCATGTGTATGTCCCTATCTGAATAAAAATTCGACAAAGATTGTTTTGTTACTGCTTTGGTTAGCAGAGGAAGCTGACTTCATGCGTTTGCTAAACTTTATATGTAGTAACACATTACCAAAAACTACTCCAATTGATTTATTGGATGTATTAGTGGCTGTTGACGTATATGAGGTCGCTTCATGTATGAGATATTGCAGTCAATTACTCCACAACTTTCCAATGACTTGTGAATCAACCTTGCTTTACTTGGATCATCCTTCAACTGTTTTCATGGTTATTACAGTTCGGCAACTAACAGATGCTGCTAAACGGTTCCTTGCTGCATGCTTCAAGGACTTAGGCCACCCGCAATGGGGCGCTCAATGGCACGCCCGATGGCGTCCATCGTCCTCGGTCGCGGACGATGCCCACATTGTGGGTGGTCGCCATCGTCCGCGCCCTACGTCCGCGGCCGATGCATAGGGCGGGTCCTACGTTGCGGACGATGGCCTATCGTCCGCACCATCGTCCGCGCCATTGTGGGATCGGCGGACGATGGTACGCGTTTTCGATGGCTATTTAAACCTCGTTTCTCATTCACTTGTTCGTACGAACATCGCACCTCTCTCATTTCGCTCATCTGTCACATTTCTACCTCTCTCAAATACCAAAATGAACCACGACGATGACGCCACTAGTTCTAGCTCCTCGGAGTCGGGTAGTTCGACCTCTGCCACCTCGGAAGCCTTAGATGCAGCCGTTGAAGAGGCCATGGCGGAATGCTTAGCCCAACTGCAGCGCGATGTGGCGGCGGTGGCGGCAGCGGAGCAGATCCACAGGCCTATTCGAGCATAATCATGCACAACATGATAGTCGAGCATGAGGGTGGGAGCATCACCGACTGGAACGATGATGACGGTGCATCTAGCTCGTCAAGCACGACGATCGAGCCCACCGCTAGAGGATTACCGTCAGGCTTCAATGAGGTTCTAGCTAGACAGGCCTCAATGCACAACCAACAAGACCATGTTCAGCTCATGAACGACATGATTGAAGAAATGTAGGCCCGTAACTGCCGTCGCTGAGTTTGCGTATTTTTTAAATTCGTATTGTAATGTATTAATTTCTATAAATGAAATGAAGTTTTTCCCCAATTTTTGTTATTTAAATATTCAAATAAAAAGAAAATTCATAGGGCGCGCCTTAGGGCGCCACATTGCAGGTGGGGGTAGGAGGATAAAACTGATGACGTGGCGCGACTCATTGCTAATGGCCTTAGGCCATCCACTACGCTGTCTCTATACCGTCCCTTAAATACTATTTGACCACTATTTGAGGGCCCCACTGTCCTTTTTTCCTCCATCCCTTAACTAAGGGACGGAACCTGCAACGCTCCGTCCATTAACCGTCCCTTAATTACTATTCATTCAATTTCATTTTTTATTGTTTTTTTCTCAACCCAATTCAATTAAAACAAACACACTTTATTAAAAAACACACAACATAAAAAAACACACAACATAAAAAACACACAACATAATTTAAAATACAAATTTAAAGAAAAATAAAAAAACTACTCCGCCGGCTAATCATCCTCCGGAGGCGGTCGAGGTTGAGGGGGAGTCGGAAGGCCAAGTTGTGCTGCCATATACACAATTCCGTTCCACCAGGCCGTGAATTGGGCGTACGAGAAGCGGGAAGTGTCCGCCATTGTGGCGGTCATGTACGCCACCATAAGTGTGTCCGAGCCTCCCCGCGAGCCCGATCCCGAGGCCGGCTGGCTTGATTCGCCTCAACCCTTCCTTGCTCTAGCCGTTTTCGCCGCCTTCGTCCCTTGCGGCCGACGGCGCCCACTCGCGGATCCTCCAGCATCGCCGACCGTACCCGCAAACTCCTGGGATTCAACCTCAGGTTGGTTGATGCCCTCAGCGGTGTCACCACCAGACGAGTATTGGCCACTCGCCGTATGCTTCGTGCGCTTCGAGGTTGAGCCCGAGCTGGAGCGAAAACCGCCGACCCACCGTTCCTCGTCCTTGACGGCCTGCCAAACATCAACAAATCTGAATTGATGACGTTCGTCCTGGTAGTAGGCGCGCAAAGCGGACGTCAAAATGTCGGTTGCCGTTGCGCCGCTTTGGTAGCGCGCCTCTTCGGCCGAGTAGATGCCACAAAATTTTTTGACCTGTCGGTCGACTCGGTCAAAGTGAGAGCGGAGCATTTTAAATTTGCGCTTGCGGGAGCCTTTCGGCTTTATCTGGTGGTAGACCTCGCAGACCTTTTCCCAGAAACACTTCTGAGATTGTTGATTCCCGACGATGGGATCGTACGAGACGGTGATCCAGGCGTTGTACACCCCCAGCGTTTCGAGGTTGTTGTACGGATGCCGGCCTAGATCCTCTTCCTCTTCTTCCTCGTCCTCGCCCGCCTAGGGTTGTACACCGCCTCGGCCACCTCCACTGCCTCGGCCTACTCCCGGAGTGGGATCAACGGGAAAATCCTCCCGGATCTGGGATAATATCTGCGAATACCGCAGGGCGGAGGGACGGACATATGCATCAAGGTCAAAATTGGGTGGTTGGCACCCCCCTGGCGTCGCCGAACCCTGGGTCCCCGGCGTTGACGAACCGGAACCGCCCAATGTGTTGATCATGGTCTCCCAATCGCCGAACGCGTTGAGATCCCACCCGCCGGAGCCGGAACCGCCGTAGTTGCCGTCGCCGTTGCCGGACATCTTGAGTTGTTATATGAAAATTTGAGAGAAAATTTGAGAGAAAATTTAGATGATAGGAAGAATAGATGTGTAGTTGTGTGTGAAATGATGATGAGTTTAGGAGTATTTATAGAGTAAAAAAATTAATTAAAAATAAAAAATTTTAAAAAACGGTATTATTACCGTTACAATTTTTTTCTCTTTTTTTTTATTTTATTTTTTTTAAAATTCGAATTTAAAAAAAAAATATTTATTGCGTCAGCACGTGACGACGCCCACTCGCGGGCCGGCGAGTGGGCGTCACGCACGACGCCGGGTCGCGCCACGTCGCTTAGGCGCGTGGCGAGACAGCCCGTCTCGTGGCTCGACGGGACGCGACGCGGGACGGCGAGCTGCAACGCGTTGCGCCGGGGTCCCGTCTCTCCGGGACAGGACGCGAGACGCCGGCGAGACGCGTAGTGGATGGTCTTAAGCAAGTAAGCACTATGTCCAAAGTTATATCCTACGGTCATGTGAAGAATATCTTTAAGCAATGGACTATATTAACTTACTTTAATTGATTAATTTTGCTGATTTCAGTTTGAATCTACTCGTATATGTAACCTATTACTTTAAAATGATTTCATTTCTATTCTTGTTCAGGTCTCAGAAATGAGTTAGTGTGTTTTCATCAGGCAGCTGCATTTGGGCCTCTCGGGGACGTCTTCCTAATAGCTGCTATAGCAATAGTCAAGGCCATATCTCTATAGTAACTCCAATCAATAAAAGACACAAGACGTCCGTGTTTTGGTTTCTCGTTTGTATGAGAAGTGAAGAAATGGAAAGAGAAGCAGATGGAGAGTTTTTGAAGACTTACAGGATCGCTAGCAGCAAAATGCCAAGAATTCTGCCTGTTCTTAAGAGTAAAATTCCGGAGCGGATCATATGGAGTAGCAAATGTTTTAGGGTTTGGCATAGCTGATCTGCTCCGGTAAAATTCATCCCAAATCCAAAAATCTCTTTGTTTGCTTAATTACACTTTTCTTTTTTCCATTAGAATACCCTTCAAGGGTCTCTCTCTTCCTCGTAATCTATGAATATGTCACCACATTCGGATTTTTATAACATAGTCCACTGATTATTTGCAAATTACATATATACATGTACATAATGGTTAAAAATGAATTGCTACAAAAACCCAAACTACAGTTGAGTTCTTAACGAACCAAACAATGATAATTTTTTCGGAATATCAATTTTCAACCTTGACCATAAATTTTTGAATTTCAAGCTAACTAATTAGACTTATCACACCTAATTTTTTTTTCTAACTAATCTATTAATAATTTTTATACTTGTAATAAATAAATACACATATGCATGAGTTTTATTTCAACTTAAAACTAAAAATCTCTGTCCCACAAAAATATAAGCATATTATATGGCACAAGAATTGCGATAAAATTAGTAAAGTTCTAAGAAAGGGGAGGAAAATGGTAGTTAAAGTAGTGTTAGTGGATAGTGAGATCCACATTATTATTAGTGTTTTAATGGAGATATAATTGGTAAAAGACTTGATGTATATGAGTGATAAATTGGGATAATATTCCTTAAATAGAAATGCGCATATTTTTATGAGGCGAGAGAAAATAAAAAGTGCACATATTTTTATGGAACGGATGGAATATTATGTATTTCCCTTAATTGAGTCGTTTTTCTATTTTGGAAAGTTTCAAGATTCGGCAAAAAGTAATACTCCCTCCGTTCCTTTCTGGGCGTCCCAAGTTATTTGCACTCTTTCCATTTTTAGTAACAATTTATACCTACAGCCGTAATTGTTGACTTTGTCTATCACTCATTCCTTAATCTCCGTGCCCAAAAAGAAAGGTGCGAGTAGTGCGGGACAGATGGAGTACTTTTTTTACTTTATTATTTCTTCATTTTTCTGACTTCATATTTTTATGGGACGTCCGCCATTGCCTTGACTCCACAGACGTCCGCGTGGACGTCCCGATTATTTTATAATTTTTTTCGAAAATTCTATAAATACGGCTCGTTGAACTTCATTTCATTCGCAGCACTTGTATTAACGAGTATCTCTCTCTTTCTAAATACTTTTCTTTCAAAGATAAATGGAGCACCACGATAGTGATTCCCCTGCCACGAGCGAGTCACAGAGACCGATCTTTCTCGTTGGCGGAAGTACCCCAATGTCCATCACGATGTCCGGAATGGCGGGATGATGCTCCAACCCCAAATGACGGCGGGGATGATGCCCGGGTACTACAACATGTACCCGCCTTGGTATGGGATGATGCCCCAAATGCCCGGGGTGAGTGCCGGAATGACCCCAATGCCGGGGATGATGCACAAAATGCCGGGAATGATGCCCGGAATGCCAGGGATGATGCCGCCCCAGATGACCGGGATGATGATGCCGAGGATGATGCATGGCTAGCCTGTCGCTGCGGGGGGAGTAGGTAGGGGGTCCCCAATCACCGGTGGACAATGTCTATCGCCCCTATATAGATTTACTGTCGACGGACAACCCCCGAGTACTCCTCTCGAGACTCAGTTCACTGGCATCGAGACGTTCTCGTTTGAGGAGTTGGGGCTATCTCCAATCCGAGATTCTCCCACAGACGCACCAACGGCGACATGGAGGAGGGGGAGGACAAGGAGAGGGAGGGACGGGGGACGGGGCACTACCTCGCCTGCGACGGGGTATGATGATGAGGTGGTGGCCGCTGAGGTGGGGGAGGGATCCAACGGGAAAAAGAGGACCGTCTGGAGCACAGAAGAGTGCATCGCGCTTGCGAAGGCGTGGATCAGTATAGTGGAGGATCCATAAATCGGGGCTAACCAACATATTGACATGATGTGGTGGCGCATTAGCCAAAACTACCTCCAATTCAAACCGCCAGGGGGGAAGCATCACAACGGAGAGCAATGCCGGAAACAGTAGGAGCGGCTGAAGAGGCAGCTCAGCCGATTCGCTGGCATTTACCCAAACAACCTCCGCTCGGCAACCAGCGGCATGTCTGCCGAGGATGTGAAGCTTCTGTCTCACCATCAGTTCAAAGACGCTGCGGCGGCCTTCGAGGAATTCAAATATTGAGAGGTGTATCTTGTGGTGCAGACTTCAGCTAAGTTTACTGCGGGTGTTGAATCTGGCTGGCCGAAGTGGACGAAGATCAGCGCCTCCGGGGAGTACAATAGCAGTGCTGGTTCCCACGAACTCCCCCCGCCGAGGTAGAGTTCCCGACACCTTAATCGTCGGCCCACCGCTGTCGCCTGGTGGGGCAAAAGTCCGTGGCGCGGATGGCGAGTGGAAGCGCCAGCGGGTCCGCCGAGGCGCAATCGGCTGCTCCTGCCCAAAACGATCCCGAGCTCCCCTCACTCGCCCGCGTCGCGCAACATAAAACCCTGTTACGTGCAATGGTTGAATGGCGGACATCGACTGATCGCCATTACAGGTCGTCGCTTAAGGATATCATCAACAGTATGCGGCGCGATTTGGGGTTGGGAGACACGGCGGAGAGTGGCGACGAGGGGACTACCGGTGGGGACGACGAGGGTACTGGCGGTGGGGAATCCGAGGAGTGAGACGACGGTTTTTTTAACTATGTAATTTTTTAAATAATTATGTATGTTTTTTTTGTACTATTTATGTTTTTTTAAAATAAAGTGGTTGCAATTTCTCCGTATTTGTGTCGAAATTTTAATTCCATAAATTGTTTAATTTGGTGAATTTGTGAATTTTTATTATTGTGGGAAATCCGTCGGGATGTCCTTGGGGATGTCCGCTACTGTGCAGTGGGATGTCCTTATGACGTGGTAGGAGGTGTTTTTGGAATGTCTGTCGGGACATCCGCACCGGTGTGGATGCTCTAAGGAACAGATTTTATTTTCTGATTAAACAAATCAACATTGTCCTTATATGCTCTTGTCTGTGTCGCTCTAGATTAGTTGATAGTTCGCTTAATTACCACTACAAATCCACCAAACATACATAAAGGCAAAGCGAAAAAAGATGTCCCACAAAAACAAGAATTGATTTTTTGATTTCCCCAGAAAACGAAGGTGTATTTAGTGAAATGGGTAACCGAGGATCGAATTTCGGGAACCGGATGTCGTTCTTGATGCTCTCCATGTTTGCTACCATGGCTTGGTTTTATGTCGCCAGCCGGTATTCCTATTCTTCAATTTTCTTTTTCTCCTCTCCTCTCTTTCTCCACTTCTCATTAATTTTGATGGATGGATTTCTTCAGATTGTGGCAGGATACGGTGAGCAGAGTTTATTTAGTAAACGAGTTGGATAAGAGAACTGGACAGGTGAAACTTCACATTCTTTATAAATATATATATCTCAAAATTTGCCTACTTTTTTTTTTTTTTTTTCTTTTCTGGTTTAGGTGGAAAAAGAAAAAGGAAATGTGGGTGTGTGAAGATTATTATCCTTTTAGGGTAACCAAATATTTCACTTGTCAGACTTTGATTTAGTGATTGTGAATTTGTGATTAATGTATTGTGGGATTGATGTAGCTTCAATTGTAATGGGCATCTCGTTTGTGGCACTCTTGTAATAAGATATGAGCCCCTACAAGTCTAGCATCTTGCATCATTTTTTGCTTAATATTGAGCTATATAGGTTGGATAGTTGAGTAGTTGTGGGTGATGATGATAGATAGTTATCGTCCATCAGTTATGTGAATGTATGCGGTCGCGATTGATGTTTGTTGATCCATTTCCATAGTATATGTTTTTGCAATGTTGCACCAGAGAAACAATCCACGGCGGAAGTTCAACACATGGAGCTCATGACTGATTTGGGAACCTAAAATTTCTTCTTTATTCTGCAACGGTTTTCGTTAGCCTTGTTTTTCAACGAGTGATGGCATCTTGTGTGTTCTATGTCAGGGGAAGTCGTCAGTCTGTGTAGATGATACGATGAAGATCATTACTTGCAGGTAGTTTTTGTATTAGAAGAGATTAGCTGATCTTAATGTGGATCTCGAGAAAGCTAGGCATGAAGGTTTTGTGCCTAAGCATCTTGTAGAAAATCAGTGACGAAGCCAGAATTTTACGGTTGGGGGGTCCAAATAAAAAATTCAAATAATAAATTGAAACATAAATAATATTACATAATATAAATATAATGTTGTAAAAACATAGTTCCATACAATGATATTATAACACTCCTCTTCTACTTTTCATCTTCTGAAACCGCTGCATAATAGCTTCATTAACAAACACATCCTTCTCAATATAAGGAACTAAGCAATCATTCAATAGCTGGTCTCCCATACGATTCCGTAGAGAAGTCTTAACGAGCTTCATTGCTGAAAAAACTCTTTCTACTGAAGCAGTGGCAACGGGTAAGAGCAATGACAGCTTAATTAACAAATAAACCAACGGAAAATTCTCATGTTTCCTTGTAGAAACCTTATTCTGAGCAAGACCTGAAATTCCCGATACTTTTGAAAACCTTTCATCTGTGCGCACATCAAAAATAAAGTTATCAAGCTGACTTTCGAGCTCATACAAAGTAACTTCAGAAAATTCAGATGGATAATACTTGGCAAGACGAAGCTTCTCTGAATCAAATGCAGAAAATGAGTCTCTAGGATCAAAACATGTCATACACAGAAGTAAATCTGTGTTGACTTCATTAAAACGGTGGTTCAATTCTTGAGCTTGCATATCAATGACTGAACAAAACAACTCAACTCGATAATGGTGGAGATTTTTTATTTTCTCAATTTTACCCCTTCCTCTTCCTCTAACTACACACTCATCTTCCATATCAAGCACATCAATCTCATTTGTTCTACAAAACTTTGTAACTTCAGTAAGCAAAACCTCCCAACCTTTTTTCCTCATTACTTGTAAACGTGTTTTTGCTACTTTGACAAGATTCATAGCATTAACAATGTCTTGATCCTTCTTTTGTAGAACTTGAGAGAGATCATGTGTAATTTCCAAGAGTTTCCTCATAAGATGTAACACAAAGATAAACTCAAAATGATTTAGAATTTCTTGCACATCCAAAGCTTCAGCCCTATGTGCATCCTCATAACCATTCTCCCCAACATACTCAAGAACATCATTAATAGAAGAAAATAAATGCATCAAGTTGATGAGAGTACCGTTGCGAACTCCAACGAGTATCCCCGGGTCGTGTCAATGACTTCTCTTGATTTAATCCTCTTCCGGTATTAATTTCATCACTTGCAATCCCTTCAACAACCTTCGCTCTTTGACTCTCTCATAGCACATCTCTGCGCTTACATGAACTTCCAACAATATTACACAAACAGGTGACAGAATTAAAAAAAGACCCAATACTTGTATGTTTTTTAGCAACAGCAACAATTGTGAGTTGAAGCTGATGTGCAAAACAATGCACATAATAAGCACTAGGATTTCTCTTAAGAATCAAACTTTTCAACCCATTGAATTCTCCTCTCATGTTGCTTGCACCATCATATCCTTGACCTCTCAAACTTGATACACTTAAATCATGAGTCGATAACAAAGAATCAAGTGCCTTCTCAAGTGTGGTTGCAACCGTATCACTGACATGCACAATACCAAGAAGACGTTCATTGAGACATCTATTCTTATCCACATATCGTACCGCAACACCCATTTGTTCTTTGAATCTCGGCACTCATCGACTAATATGGAGAAAGAATTGTCTCCTATATCATCTACAATAAGTTTTGTTGTCTCAACAGAAGCTGCATTAATGATGTCTTTCTGAATATCCGATGATGTCAGTTTGAGGTTTGCAGGAGCATTTTTCAGTACAACATTATCTATCTCTTCACCGCAAGAAGCAACAACTTTCAAAAACTCAAGAAAGTTACCTTGATCAAGGATTCATCGTACTCATCATTTCCTTGAAAGGGTAATCCTTGCTTGATAAGATAGCGAAGACACAAAACAGTTGCACCTAATCTGCGACGGTACTCAAGCTTAGATTTTGTTGATTGTTTAGATATACACACTTCGATGTGTTGGGCTTGATTCATCAAATCTCGACATGCTAATCTACACTTATTATGATCACTTGTATGATCCCCGACATGATCTCTCAACCTTTCTTTCTTGCGCCAGGCTGTAAATCCTCCAGATACAAAAGCGTCCTGTCCATTTCTACGGAGTCCAGAGAAGAGATAACAATATAAACAATATGCTGCATCCTTTGTAATACTATACTCCAACCAATCTTTGAATTCATCAAACCAATGCGCGACAAATTTACATTGTCGCTTTCCATCAGTTCTTGGAGGAAAATCATGTTCGCGCGGTTGACATGGACCTTTAAGTAAGTAAGCTCTACGCACCCGTTCTATTGAGTTTGACGGATATCTCATTATATCAGGTCGTTTCCCTAGATCACTTGGAATATTTTCTGGATCAGCTTCAAGTTTATCTTCATTCAATGACTCTTGAGGTTGAAGAAGTGTAGGTCCATTAACAGACGAAGATGAAGCAACAAAACTAGGAGAAAGTTTCTTAAAATATCGATCCATTTTCAATTTTCAACAAATACCTGCATTCAAAAGCTTTTGACGATAAGCAAATACATCTATATTAATTTATGGAGTAAACTTAAAATTAGGGAAATCAATTTGCAAATGTATGAACTAACCAAAGCTTTTGACGATAAATTTCGGAATTAATAAAATTATTGAGACTCGATCACTATAAACACGTGGATTATTGAAGGTAACCGCAAATAAGAAATTATCCACACTTCATCATCAGTCCATAAATCTCTTCATTGCAATATAGCTGCAGACTCGTCAGAGCTGAATTTGTCGACAGAATATGCAATGTAAAGGAGAATTCCTAAAATAAGTATTCCAAAATTAATTATCATGCTAGAAAGGAAAACATTCAAGCTCGGAATTTACCTGCGAAATACAGCCTCTTGGTGTTGTGGTGAGTCTGAAACTCCCGTTAGCGCCATTACTCACGTAGGTAAATAGATAGCTGCGGAATAGTGGTTGGGCCTGATTTTTTCGGCCTGCAGAATAGTGTTAGGGCCTGATTTTTTTTGTTGCTGGGCCTCTTCAATTGTCCATATGGACTAGGAATTAATTAAAATATATATTTTTTTATTAATTTAAATTAATAATTATGAAATTACTAAAATACCCCTGTGATTTTTCATAATTATTGAGGGGCCCCTGGCCCCCCAGGCCCTATTGTCCCTTCGTCCCTGTAGAAAATAGTGTAACCGCAAAGAAAAAACTTTTGGCTGTTGTAGGAATAATGACAATGTTTCGACGCAAGAACACCAGGGATGCCATTCGTAAGGCCTCGATGCCTACCGATACGCCCTTCTTACATGTAGTTTTCTCTGTCAACACAAGTAGATGCGAGCTATTGAAACACGTCTGTGCCTATAAAATATACTCCCTCCGTCCCAAGGTAGATGTTACACTTTTCTTTTTAGTTTGTCCCATAAAAGATGTCACATTTCTTTTTTTGGAAAAAGTTCCCTCTCACATCAATTATAAAATTATATTTTCTCCCACCACTTAACCCACAAAATAACATCTCCTACAATCCCGTGTCATCTCCCAAGTGTGACATCTACCTTGGGACGAATGGAGTATTTCTCTTTAAAGTACATAAAGACATGATTGATAAAATTTGTCATTACTAAGAATCATTAGGATCTAACAAAACTCCAATTTCAAGTGTAAATTTCCACTCTTTTAGTAAGAGCATCCACATCGGTGAGCTACAACTAGTCTGTCCGTGCCAGCGGCGCGGCACCGCTGTCGGCCGCTGCGCTCTTGCCGCTGGCACGGCGCTGTTCGATGCATCGAGCACGTCCGTACCAGCGAGCAGCATACGTGGCAGGCGGTGATTGGTCAACGGCTATGCCGTTGGCAATTTGATTTATTTTTTTAAAAAAATCGGATTTTAATTAAAAAATCCGATTAAAATAAAAAAAATATTTTCCCACTTCCCAAAAAATTATATCCGTTTTCTACTCACTTTTAATTTATTTTTCATTTTTTTCCCCAAAAAATACATGTTTTCATCTATAAATACCCCCACTTTCACACCTAAAAATTCACACCACACTACACAATTCTCATCTATATTCTCTCATTTCTATTCTCAATTCTCAATCTTTCTTCCACTCCTACAACATAACAATGTCCGGCCACGACGATCACCCCCCGGCTCCCACGGTTGGAACCCCGAGTGGTTCGGTTCACAACCGTTTCCTAGTCCAGAAACAGAATATTCAGCCCCTCCTCAAACCCAAGGTTCGGAAGTTCTGGGTGGCTACCGGCCTTACTCGATCAACGACCAAGATGCCCCCGAAGGGCAATACGGGTGGACACCCGAGCCTAAAGCGAGGTCGAGCGGCCCCTCCCAAACTCCGACTCCTCCTATTCGCGGTGTCCGCACACCGTACACTCCGGCGGAGATGGAGCAATTGTTCAAAGCATTCTTGTCAATCTCCGAAGATCTGGAGGTTGACACGAACCAATCCGGCGATCATTATTGGTGGCGCATCTGTCGCCGGTACAATGAAAACCGGTCGGCTAGGACAATCGAGCGCAACGAGAGTATGGTGCGCAACGCCATATACAGAGCCAACGAAAAAATCCAAAAGTTCTAGGGTATTACCTCCAGGAAGAGCGGTCGGCGGGGAGCGGCCGTAGCGAGGTCGACATCATCAGTTCCGCCTTGTCGACCTACCAATCCATGAACTACAAGCCGTTCAAGTACCTCAACATTTGGTAGGAGACGCGGTCGCATCCGAAGTATAGGGGAGGCGTAACATCCTCCTCTAGCGGCTCCTCCAAACGGTCAAGATTGGTATCCCTATCCGACACTGGCTCCGAAGACGTGGCTAGCCAACTTGCCGGAGCTAACTTGAGTAGCCCTGACGCCGGCCCGAGCGGTTCTCAACGCCGACCGCAAGGAAGGAAGAAGGCGGCGGCCAACCGCCCACGATCCCGAACCCGCTCCCGCTCCCATGTGCCACCTCAACCCCCCACCAACTCGTTGTGGGGGGTTTTGGCCCAACTCAATTTGGCCGATAGGTCAAATATGACCCCCGAGCAACTTCGATCGCATGTGACGATGATACGAGGTCTACAAAGAACGTTGAGGGTATTACCGGATGATGACTAGTCTTCCCCGGATGTAATTTTTACGCTTAAATTGTGTAATTTTTATTTTTTAGTAGTTTAATAATGTAATTTCATTTTTTAGGATTTTAATTATGTAATTTTTATTTTTTAGGATTTTAATTATGTAATTTTTATTTTTAGGAATTTAATTATGTAATTTTTAGTTTTATTGTAATTTGTAATTTTATTTCGGGTATTTTTAATGAATTTTAATTTTGTGAAAATGTTTTATTTAAATTGAATAATAGAATGGTGGGATCCTTGTTCTCGTTCTTGCGGAAGAGCACGGATGTGGGTGTTGTGCTCTTGTCTAAGAGTAGGCAGAAAAAGTGGGACCGCGGCCACATCCGTGCCCGCTGGCAAGAGTAAGGATATGGATGCTCTAAAATGGCTGCTTCTTGAATATTGTGTATCCTGAATTTATTCAATGTAGGCACTGCTCTCAAGAAACTGGAAGCGGAAAAAGGCATTGCCATCCGATTTGTGATAGGGAGAAGGTCTATGTGCTGCTGATACTAGACTGATAGAAGAACAGGTTTTGACTATTTTTACACATCAATGCAGTGTAAATCAAGGTGACAGTTCAGACAGGGAGATCGACAGTGAAAATAGGGAGGCTAAGGGTGTCCACTATAAGGCGAAAACCCCAATAGCTCCGCCCCAGTTTTTGTCCATAGTCTCAGTTTTTTTGTCCATAGCTCCAAAATTTTGTTTCCGCCACTATGGTGGACACTTCCAATAGCTCCAAAATTTTATAATCAATTTTCATTTTAAAATATTTTTAGACTGAAAGTGTAGATAGTGAATGGAGGGATTGTGTGAAAATAGGGAAAAAATAGGTGGTGGAAAGTGGTATTTATATAGGTAATAAAAAAAAACCAAAATTCGACCGCCGGCGCGTCCTCGCCCCCCCGTCGCCTATCCGTCGTCCTACCGTCCCCATTTCCGCATTCGCCCCGGGGGCGGACAACTCCTACACTATAAACCGCCCCGGGACCGCTCCCGCCGGGGCTATAGGCGGGGCGGTCCCATAGTGGATACTCTAATGACTTCATGATTCTCGTATGTCTGGTTTTTGAAATGGTTTTGTAGCCAACACAAATAAGTCAGTCCCTTTGTCCATTGCCAGAAGGCATGAAGGTCAAGACTCAAGATACTAAGGCCACCCGCAACGCGTCACGCGGGTGGCCCGAAACCCGTCTTGCAGGGACGGGACGGCAGCACGACATGTTGCGGCGCCCCGTCTCGTCCCCAGCCCGTCACCATCTCGTCACGAAACCCTTTCCTTTGGGACGTAAAGCGGGACAGATCGCCACGCGCCGCGGCGACATGGCGCGCTCCCTGGCCATGCATGACGCCCACTCGCCGGCCCGCGAGTGGGCGTCGTCACGCTGATGCAATAATTAATTTTTTTGATGGCAGTGGTGGCGGTGGCGGTGGCGGCTCCGGGGCGTGAGATCTCAACGTGTTCGGCGACTGGGGGAGCATATACAACACATTGGGTGGTTCCGGTTCGTCCACGCCGGGCTCGACGCCGGGCCCAGGGTTCGGGCACGTCGGGGGTACCAACCACCCAATTTTGATGTTGATGCATACGCCCGTCACTCCGTCCCGCGGTATTCGCAGGGATTATCCCAGATTCGGGAGGATTATCCGGTTCAACCCACTCCGGAAGAAGGCCGAGGCGGGGGAGGCTTCAGGGCGGAGGCGGAGGAGGAGGAGGAGGATCTAGGCCGGCATCCGTACGGCCCCAAAGAAACGCTGGCGGTGTACAACGCCTGGATCAGCGTCTCGTACGAACCCATCGTCGGGAATCAACAACCATTGAAGTACTTCAGGGAAAAGGTCACCGAGGCCTACCACGAGATTAAGCCGAATAAGACCCGCCGCTGCACATATAAGATGCTCTGCTCTCACTTTGACCGAGTCGACAGAGAGGTCAAACGATTCTGCGGCATCTACAAGAATGAAGCGGCTTAGTACCAAAGCGGAGCCACAGGAGTCGACATTCTGAGGTCGGCTTTGCGGGTGTACTACGAAGACATCGATAAACAATTCAAATATGCCGATGTTTGGGAGGTCGTCAGAGACGAGGAAAGGTGGGCCGGCGTTGTGCGGTCCAACTCGGGCTCGACCTCAAAGCGCACGAAGCACACGACGAGTGACCAATACTCGTCTGGTGAGGGCGGTTCGGGCATCGGGCCACAAGAGTTAGCCTCGCAGGAGGAGACCCCGGCAGACGATGCCGAGGGTCCTCCCGTGGGCGCCGTCGGCCGCAAGGGAGAAATGCGGCGAAGGCGGCTAGAGGGAGGAGGGGCTGAGCCGAATCAAGCCAGGCGGGCTCGGGGGACCCTCGAACTCCCTTATGTCCATGTACATGACCGCCACAATAGCGGACACTTCCCGCTTTACGCCCACCCAATACGAAGCCTGGCTTAACGGAGTCCTGTTTATGGCGGCACAAATTGGTATCCCGCCTCCAAGTGGCCTCAGGGCACCTCCACCGCCTTTGGGGGATGATTCGCCGGCGAAATAGTTTTTTTTTATTTTCTATAAAATTTTATTTTAAATTATGTCATTTTTATTTTTTTAGGATTTTAATTATGTCTTTTTTTATTTTTTGAATTTTAAGTTGTATTTTTATTTTATGTTGTAATGTTATTTTATTTTTAATGAAGTGTGTTTTTTATTAATTGAATTTGGTGGAAAAAAAATAAAAAAATAAAATTGAATGAATAGTAATTTAAGGGACGGAGGGTTGCAGATTCCGTCCCTTAGTTAAGAGATGGAGTAAAAAAGTACAGTAAGGCCCGCCAATAGTGTTCCAAGGGACGGTATGAATGGCCTAAACCATAACATTCTGATATATTTTAGGCTTTTAGCCTTCAACTAGCTTTCCCTTGTAGAATCCCAGTCACTTTAATTTAACTATTGTTGTAGATCACTTTAATTCAACTGCAAGACTGCTTTTTGGGGGTGTTTTTTAAACCTTGGCAATAACAAAAAAAGAAGATCGACTTTTGTAAAGTGTCTTTTTCTTTATTGTATCCATACATGGGAACATACCTTCCATCATACATGGACAATGGTGCCGCGTCTTGATATCCTACTCATGTTCTCTCTTGCCCCTAAAACGTCAATTAGACAGTAGCTCTTCGCATTCTTAAAAATATTATGCAAAATGGTTGAATTTTATAACCTTGTCAGGAAAATCATGTCGAGACAACTGAAGAGCGAGACTGTTCCTGATTCATGCTGTGGAGCACTGGGATGCTAAGTGATGATTCCGCGAATTTTTGATGATGATAAATGCTCGTAAAAATAAATTACGACACAGAGAATTTTACGTGGTTCGATTTACTGAGGTAAATCTACGTCCACGGGGAGAAATGGGGGCAGGTTTGTATTGCTTGATCTGCGAATTACAGCTTACAACACAGACTTGCTATATGATTATTTCTCTAGAGAGATTCTAACCCTTTTCTACCAGATCTAAGTTCTATTTATACATTGAACTAAGATCGTGGCTTACATCATCACTCTAGGTCGTGGAGGTCGTGTAGGTCATGGCCTAAGATCGTGGCCTGAGTTGACGCCACGTGGTAGTGGGTGTGTTGGAAGTTGTGGAAATCCTGCATGGGTCCACTAACTCCTTGTTCGGTCGAATACTGAGACCGAACTGCTTTGGTTGCCGATCTGAGAGTAGAGCTTGATGCCGACCTGAGAGCAGAGCTTGATTGGTTGGCTTTTACCGAGCTGTAGGCTGAGGCCGAACTCTTTGGTAATGCCGAACTCCTCCGAACTCTTTGGTAATGCCGAACTCATACTCCTCCTTGGGCTTTGGGCTGATGGGCCGTCACTGCTGTTGGGCTTGTTTAGTTCGTACCCCATCACTACCCCCCCCGAAAGACGAAGTGAATCACTTCGGCGAAGCGAGTCACTTCGGCATTCTGGATAAAGGTACGGGGGAGGCTGACGTCAGGGGACGTGCCTTGCATGTGACTGCATTAAATGCGACAGTAAAATCCGGCCGTTGAATCCTGAAAAGGTGGGATTCGAAACGGTGCGACGATTTTGAAATCTTCGCCGAATCTGATAAATATGCTCTTTCTTCCTCATTTGAACATCTTTGCTGTTGCGTCTTCTATACTCTCTCTTTCTCGAGAAATTTTCTTCCGCTTTCAAGAGCTTCTTCAGACTTTCTTCACTTTCAAAAAGTAAGAAAAATGTCTTCTTCTTCTTCTTCGGTGTCGGGTAGCGGTAGGAAAGGGGATAAGGGGTCTTCTAGCCGGAAAGAATCCGGGGAGAAGACCGTAGAGTATTTTCACAGTATCTTGAGTAAGGATACTGTGATATCCCTTCACGAGAAATATTTTTTACCTGGGGGGAAGGCGGTGGTTCCCGACGATGATCATAGGGCTAACGACCCGCCGGAGGGTTATGCCACCGTTTACGAAGCCTGCTTAGAATGCGGGCTTCGTTTTCCTCTTCCCCCACCTTTTGTAGAGCTTCTTGATTTTTTTCAACTCCCTTTAGGTCAGGTGACTCCGAACTCTTGGAGGCACTTATCGGCTTTTGCTGCCGAACTGCGTAGGCTAGATAAGGATCTGTCTCTGAGGGCAATCCTTAATTTTTTCCAGTTTAAAAGGAAGGGATCTTGGTTTTACTTGATCCCCTTACAGCCTTTTAGGGCCTTCTGCAAAACCAAGTGGCCGAAATGGCAAAACCGTTTCTTTTTTTATAATAGGACTTCGGCTCCGGGCTTTCCTTGGAGAAGGCCGAAGTCCGTGATTCCCCATCCTCGGTTAGAACCGTTGGCCGAGCTCGAGGGCGAGCTCAATAAGATTCCTATGATTAGGAAACAGTATTCGGAAACTGAGCTCGTCAAGGGCGACCTCGTGTTCAATATCTCGTCTTCGGACGAAGAGGCCGAGGGTGAGGATTTCTCTTTATCTTTATGCTCTACTGCTTTAACGAAGAAAACTAACCTTGTTTTCTTGCTTTTTGGCAGTGTTCATGCTGAATAAGGCTATCCGAAAGTCCTCCGAGCTTGAGGAGCCGGAGAAAGAGAAGGCTACCAGCTCGGCGCCTGATGCCGAGAAGAATCCGAAGAGGCAAAAGACCTCTTCGGGTCCAAAGAAGCCGGAGTCGACTTCGGCAAGTAGGAAGGGGAGGACCCAGAAGCCCCCGAGAGCGCCAGAGAAAGACGTGGTCTTGGCGCCTCCTTCGGAGCATATCTGTGAGCCATTTTTATGGCCCACGGACTTCGCCGAGGTGAATTGTCTTCTTGATTCTTTGGCCTGGCTTCTGTCCTGTATTTTTGGTGCCCTCTGTTGACTTTTTTCCTTATCCATTTTCAGAGGAACGATATGCTCTCCAAGCTCGTCGCCGTCGAACTCTCCAAAGCGTCCAATGACTATGCCGAGATGCAGAGGAAGTTGGCGGCTGCTTGTCATCGGGCCGAACAGGCTGAGGCTAAATTTGAGAAGGCCAGAGCTGCTAGGATTTCGGCCCAGGATGAAGCTCAGTTTGCCAAAAACCAGCTCGTCATCCAGCGAGAGCAGGCGAAGCGGAGCGATGCTGCTGCCGTGGTTGCCCAAGGGGAGGCTCTCCGTGTTTACACGGAGAAACTCTTTTTGAGCAGCCAGTTCTCGGCCTTTGTCGGTAGCCTGGTAAGGCTAATTGCCGATAAGGGCGAGCAGGGGGCCGATGTCGTGCTGCCTCTGTACAGCCGAGAGATAGCAGCTCGGCTTCAGAATCTGCCGCTCCTTGAGGAGCTCGCTTCATCCTCGG
This sequence comes from Salvia splendens, assembly GCF_004379255.2. Taxonomy (NCBI): domain Eukaryota; kingdom Viridiplantae; phylum Streptophyta; class Magnoliopsida; order Lamiales; family Lamiaceae; genus Salvia; species Salvia splendens. Next base: position 18,197,224 of record NC_056043.1, on the reverse strand, counting down.
TCCTGCTTTCTGCAGACCGAGTCCGGAGTTGTCGAGCTGATCGGGACGAGAACCTGGAGGCTATCTTTGCCTCCGTGGGACCCGTTTCACCCGCTTCGACTTACAACGGAGAGGGTGAGGCCGAGCCGCTGGAGCGGGAGGCCGAAGTCGAGCGAGCCGGGCATCCGGAGAAGGAAGCCGATCAGGAGACGCAGCAGATCGGCTACGGTGGCGCCGAGCAGGCTGAGGAGAGCAAGGAGGCAGAGGCTGAAGCTGAAGCAGATGAGAAGGAAGCTGAACCTCACCGAGAAGGTGGAGACGAAGCTAGCGAAGTATGATTTCGTCTCCCTTCTCTTAGTTTAGTTTCTTCCTTTATGTAAAATGGCCTTGAAGCCCTCCTTGTATAGAAAAATTTTTTTCTTATGAATGAAAAAATTCTTCTTTCTGCTCTTGTGTCTTCGTATAGCCTTTCGTACTCTCTTACTCCTGTTGTGGTTTACTACCTGCTCGGTAAGCTGAAATGCCGAACTGACGTAGCTGCTTTGTATTCTTAACTCTCAAGGAGCTGGAGATACTTCACTGGAAACGGCTGTACTCTTCGGCTTTAGACGAAGCTGAGAAAAGAGCTATAGCCGATCAGACGAAGAATGACGAGCTTCTGGCTCGTTTAGTGAAGCTGGAGGCCGATAATAAGGACTTAGAGTCCGATAAGAATGATCTGGAGGCCGAGCTGAATACGACCATTGCTGAGAGGACTGCGTACGAGGATTACATCCGTGTGCGCGGGGGAATGACCATATCAGATGTTCAGAGTCGAGTTGACGAACTGTGGGAGGAATATAATGTACTCCGGAGGAACAATGCGCTGGAGAGCTCGGCTTGCCAACAAGTCGTGACATCATTGCGGCGCTGGGCTTCTCGGTACAACATTGTTCTTTCTCGGCGCCCCTCCATAGAAAGATTCCTTCGGCATATCGTGCCAACAGATGCCCGCACTCCAGATCAAACCTTTGATTCACTTGCTCAAAACCGTACTCCAAGTCAGCAACGAACTCTGGAACAGCCGGAAACGTCAAGACGAGAACAGGCTGAAGTTCGTAGAGGAGCTGTGATTATGAGTGAGCAAGATCAACAAATGCTTCGTGAAGAGACTCTTCGCCGCCGAGGTGCTAGGGCTTCCCGGGCTCAGAGAAGAGGTGGCAGGTCGATTAGAGCATCTCGTCGACCTGCTTATTCTGCAGCTGCCTGGAACGCCCGAACTCAGCTTCACGAGGATTTTGTGAATAGATGGCTCAACTTTAGCAACCCTGGACAGTAGAATAGTCCTTTGTAATAGCGTAACGCCATCTTGTAGGGTAGCGGAGTTGTGTGCCGAACAAGATTTGAAAATGAAATTTTGTTTTTGTTTTCGCTTCTAACACTGTATATTTACAGCTTAGCGAAAAAATTTCATCGTACTTGTCCTCGGTCTTATGAAGTAAACTTCTTTGACCGGACTTGTCTTTGGTCTGATGAAATAAACATCTTTGACCGGACTCGTCTTTGGTCTGATGAAATAAACATCTTTGACCGGACTCGTCTTTGGTCTGATAAACATCTTTGACCGGACTCGTCTTTGGTCTGATGAAATAAACATCTTTGACCGGACTCGTCTTTGGTCTGATGAAATAAACATCTTTGACCGGACTCGTCTTTGGTCTGATGAAATAAACATCTTTGACCGGACTCGTCTTTGGTCTGATGAAATAAACATCTTTGACCGGACTCGTCTTTGGTCTGATGAAATAAACATCTTTGACCGGACTCGTCTTTGGTCTGATGAAATAAACATCTTTGACCGGACTCGTCTTTGGTCTGATGAAATAAACATCTTTGACCGGACTCGTCTTTGGTCTGATGAAATAAACATCTTTGACCGGACTCGTCTTTGGTCTGATGAAATAAACATCTTTGACCGGACTCGTCTTTGGTCTGATGAAATAAACATCTTTGACCGGACTCGTCTTTGGTCTGATGAAATAAACATCTTTGACCGGACTCGTCTTTGTGTTCTAATTTGGCGATTTTCGTCGCCGGGATCGAACTTTCCCTTGTCCTAATTCGGCGAGTTTTATCGCGTGGATCGGACTTTCCCAGTTAACCGAAGTGGTCTTATGCAGTAAACCTCTTTGACTAGACATGGTCGTCCTCGGTCTTATGAGGTAAACTGCTTTGACCGAACTTGGTCGTCCTAATTCGGCGAGTTTTATCGCGTGGATTGGACTTTCCCTTGTCCTAATTCAGGCAAGTTTTATCGCGAGAATCGGACTTTTGTTGCAGTTCGTTTCAGACGAAGTGCTTGATTCTTAAGCAGAATTGTGGTCTTGTATCCTCTTTAGAAGCTTTGACACACAATCGTGGGCTTGTTGCAGCTCGTTTCAGACGAACTGCTTGTTTAAGCTGAATTGTGGTCTTGTATCCTCTTTAGAAGCTTTGACGCACAATCGTGGGCTTGTTGCAGCTCGTTTCAGACGAACTGCTTGTTTAAGCTGAATTGTGGTCTTGTATCCTCTTTAGAAGCTTTGACGCACAATCGTTGGCTTGTATGTTCTAAAAAGGGGATCAGCCTTTGAAGAACGAGATACCTCAGTTTTATTTGTAAGAGACGACACTCACATAGACAGACACAACGCACGTAGAGACAAGAACAAGTAAAAAACAAAGAAAACACATAAGACTGACTGACCGGACTGTCTCTTACAAATGGAACTTCTTGAGGTTGGAAACGTACCATGTTCGGGGTACTTGTGCTCCTGACGCGTGAGTCAATTTTTAAGACCCTTTGCCGAGGACTTCTGACACCCGATATGGACCTTCCTATGTGGGCTCGAGTTCGCCCAGCTTTTCTGCTCGGCTTACTTCGTTGTTTCTCAAGACGAGATCTCCCACTTGAAATTGCAGCTTCTTCACCCTTTGGTTGTAATACCGGGCTACTTGCTCCTTGTACTTGGCTGCTTTTAGGCAGGCCAATTCTCTTCTTTCTTCGGCAAGATCTAGTTCGGCTCTCAGTCCATCACCATTCATTTCTGAGGAGAAATTGAGTTCGGGGACTGGATATGCCGATCTCAACCGAATCACGGCTTCAGTGCCGTACTCCATCGAGTTCGGCTCCGGTGTGACTTCGGCCATTTCGCCGGCCTCTGATTCCGGCTGCTGTGATTGCTATGCTTGATGGTGCCGAACTGATTGCTCGGCACTTTTAAGCGCAATCTGCGAACACACTTGCTCTTTTTCGATCACCTCGGATGACCGCTATCTCTCCTTTAGTGGAGAAGGTGTTCGGCGAGGATGCCTCTGATCGCTATGACCGGGCTTCTTTTTGTCTTCTCTGGATGAGCTGTCTAAAGACCGTTTTCGACGGTCTGCCTCATCGGCACGAGAAAACTTGTCCGCAAGGTCCCACATCTCTTGAGCTGTTTGCGGACCGCACTCCACGAGCTTTCTGTAGAGAGCTCCGGGCAGGATTCCATTTTGGAATGCCGAAATGACAAGTAGATCATTGAGATTATCTACCTGTAGGCATTCCTTATGGAATCTCGTCAGGAAGTCGCTGATCTTTTCGTCGCGACCTTGACGTATAGAAAGCAGCTGAGCCGAAGTATTTCGGGCTTCCGCTTTCTGAAAGAACCTCCTGTGGAAAGCATCCATCAGATCTCGGTAGGATCTAATGCTGCCTTGAGGAAGGCTGTCGAACCACCTTCTGGCGTTCCCGATGAGCAGCTCGGGGAACAGCTTGCACATATGGACCTCATTGAGACCTTGGTTCGCCATATTATACTGATAGCGTCCCAGGAAGTCATGAGGATCCACGAGTCCGTCATAGGTTATCGACGGAGTTCGGTAGTTCTGTGGAAGGGGAGTTCGGGTAATATCGTCCGAGAACGGAGTCCTCAATACTCCGTACATGGCGAACCCGACATTTCTTCGGTATGGAGGAGATGGAGTTCTCCTGTGATTCCGGTACCGAGGATTCTTTCTTCTGGAAGACATGACACTACTGCGGTAGTGACTGTCTCGTATGGAGGGAGAGGGAGAATCCGCCGTTTTTGTCCCCGGCTGCTTTTGGCTTTTTTGCAGGAAGGTTAAGAATTCCTCCTGCTTTTCCGCCAAAAACAGCTTGACAGCCTCGTTCAAATCGGGCTGCTGGGAAGACTCGGTGTGACGGCTTTTGGAGCGGCTTGTTCCTCCACCATGAGAACTGGTGGTGGATTTATCCCTAGGCTGTTTTCCCGACCTATGGGATGGATTGGCTTCCTCCTGGTTCTCACGGGCAGGAATACGGGTACTCTGCGATCTGGTATGCATTTTTTGGGTGGAAAAAATGGATCAAAAATTCGCTTTATCACAAATTTTGTTCTCTGGTTCCCACAGACGGCGCCAGTGATGATTCCGCGAATTTTTGATGATGATAAATGCTCGTAAAAATAAATTACGACACAGAGAATTTTACGTGGTTCGATTTACTGAGGTAAATCTACGTCCACGGGGAGAAATGGGGGCAGGTTTGTATTGCTTGATCTGCGAATTACAGCTTACAACACAGACTTGCTATATGATTATTTCTCTAGAGAGATTCTAACCCTTTTCTACCAGATCTAAGTTCTATTTATACATTGAACTAAGATCGTGGCTTACATCATCACTCTAGGTCGTGGAGGTCGTGTAGGTCATGGCCTAAGATCGTGGCCTGAGTTGACGCCACGTGGTAGTGGGTGTGTTGGAAGTTGTGGAAATCCTGCATGGGTCCACTAACTCCTTGTTCGGTCGAATACTGAGACCGAACTGCTTTGGTTGCCGATCTGAGAGTAGAGCTTGATGCCGACCTGAGAGCAGAGCTTGATTGGTTGGCTTTTACCGAGCTGTAGGCTGAGGCCGAACTCTTTGGTAATGCCGAACTCCTCCGAACTCTTTGGTAATGCCGAACTCATACTCCTCCTTGGGCTTTGGGCTGATGGGCCGTCACTGCTGTTGGGCTTGTTTAGTTCGTACCCCATCACTAAGATTAATGACGATGTGTATGTTAATATTGGTATGTGTTCCTTCATCTACTAAATGCTTGTTCTTCCTCTAATACACTACCTAAGGGCGGCTAAGGAGGTATAACTCCGACCCTGTTATTGACTATTTCTAAAAAATTTATAATATCGGATTTACAGTTGAATCAGAGTTTATCACGAGTATTTCGTTACTATGAAGTTTCTCTTGGTAACATCTGCAGTTTCCTCTACCAGAGATCTCCCTGAAAATGTTCCAATAAAAACGCATTACTTTTGGTTCGTGGAGACTAATCAGAGCAGATCCACTTTGTTGACTAAAAAAATTCCTGATAGCTCTAGATTATACATTAAGTTTTATGTTTTGTTGTCTCCATCTTTCTAAGCTTGCTTCATGTTTTGTAAACCTTCAAGAACTTGAAAATTAGCACTTTTTTCTACAGATGCTCTTGGATCCGTGCTTGCAAGACATTTGGATAAGCCTCGCGTTTACATTGGATGTATGAAGTCTGGAGAAGTTTACTCTCAGCCGTGAGTGCATTGGACACCTTGGGATTGAATGTTGGAAATATGTTTGATATATATATTGTTGCTTCTTTCATTTGCAATTGCAGGAAACAAAAATGGTATGAACCCGAAATTTGGGGATGGGAAATCGTAAGTTTAGATTCTCTTATCAACTTTCTTTACCCCGTCTTACTTCTTTCCAAATTTCGCTGGTCTACAATCTAGTCTCCCTAGAACATGCTTCAGGTGAAGTGTTTGCTAGTATTTCACAACCACTAGCTCAGTTTGTTTCAATCAACAGGTACTTGTTTTTGGGCATTCTCCTATGAAGCCATTTGCCATGACTTACTGAAATTACTATACTATATACTATTATTATTATTATTATTATTATTATTATTATTATTATTATTATTATTATTATTATTATTATTATTATTATTATTATTATTATTATTATTATTATTATTATTATTATTATTATTATTATTATTATTATTATTATTATGTGGTTTTGCAGATTAATCCTCCGTGCCTATGCTCACGATGGCTTATTGGGCTTGATGTTAAACATGTTGATGAAGGGGGAAGTTTTGCTGCTCATCTTGGGCATCAGGTCGCCACTATTCCTTTCTAATACTATCAATTTGAAATAAGTTGATGCGACTAATTAATCTCACTATATGTATGTTGTTCAGTTGGGGGCAATGGTACACAGGATTAGTCAAGCCTTGACAAAATTAATCTAGATACTCTCTAGCCAACTGAGTTTCGAATAACAAAACAGCCTCTTTTTAGTTCCCCATTAACACCCCTCCTTTTTGCATGATTATGCTAGTTGTAACTCCCATATTGGCTATGGTGTAGCATCTCACAACTATTTTTAAAAATACAAACTTTTTTTTTGTCCGTATCTTAAAAATAACAACTAAATAATAGCTATTAGATATTCAAATTAAGGGCCTAGATCATTAGCCCCGAAATGTTAATAACAAAAAAACGTCAATAAGGGTATTAAGGTCAATTTACAACAAGTTAGTTGTAACTAACATTTGAAAAATATTCCATAACTTTAAAACGCATATAACTTTCTCGATTTAAATTATTTTTTCGCACAACATATATCAAATTAAAGATAATTTCATAAATATTCTAACGAGATCTCACTTGCATATGTTCCGATGTCAAATTTTGATCAATTTTTTCTTACAACAAATGTCAGCATGATATATAAAATCATGTAGAAAGTCAATATAAACAATGTGTTAACATTCTCAAAGCATTGTGTTGACATTCTCAGAGCATTGTGTTGATGTTTTCGAAATACTATATTGACATTTTCAACCAAAACCTTAATTTGGTAGGTTTTCTTATATTTTTCGATTTAATTAATAAAAATGAAAATTACCCCTAGGAAATTGTAGACCACAAGTTTTAAAATCACTCCCCTATATTAATATATGTACATATATATAATATTTTATTTATATATACTAATAGAATATAAATATTTATTTAAAATATAAAATATGTTAAAAGAATATATATCATATAATATATTCAATATATATATATATATATATAATATTATATTTAAAATATAATTAGGTTTTTTGGTTTTTTTTTTCTACTGAATCAAAAAACCGAAATTTTTGTATTTTAAAAACCGAACCGAATTTCAAAATTTCGGTTTGGATCGGTTCGGATACTCAATTTTTTATTTTTTTCTCACCCCTACTAACACCACCTCTACATCTTCACAAATTTTTCTCTTATTATCTCTTACTTTACCAATTCACCTTTATTATTTTACTAATTGTGCATTAAAACCCGTGTTGTTTCAAAGGTTTCTATTTTTAAGGGACGGATGTAGTAATTATATAATAATATGTACGTACGCTGACCTAGTAGTTAAGGTTCTAGTTTCGACTTCACCATCGTACAATCTGTAAAAAAAATTCTTCATCCAAAAAAAGAAGTAATTTTAATAATATTATTGAGAATCGAGACGTTGGAAAATTATAGTGATGTTCCATCTAAGATATATGAAAAAGTGGGAAGATTCAATGATATTAATTTGGTTTGTAAAGTGAAGAAAGAGTTGATGGTTTGATGGTGTTGTTTGCAGGAGCCATTTGTGCGTCTGCTTAAGCTTAACTCTGTGTTAGTGAGAAGAAGCTTCTGTTGTTAAAGTTTCCAATAGCAAAGCAATGGTGCTGACTAGTTTGGAGAAATACAGATGTACTATTATTCAACAGAGGATTCGACTTGCACCAAATGTGTTTTTTCTTCCATTTGTTTGGGTTATAATATAATTTGAAAATTTCTACAAGGTTTGTTTTTGTGAATAATTTGAATTATTAATATATATTGTAGGGATTATAGTCATTTAAGGGTATCCGCAGTGGTGCGGATGTCCCGGCGAGCATCCCAAAAACATCTCCTGACACGTCATACGGACTTCCCACTGCGGATACCACGTCATACGGACTTCCCACTGCACAGTGGCGGACATCCCCAAGGACATCCCGACGGACTTCTCACATTAATAAAAATTCACAAATTCACAAATTAAACAGATTTAAACAATTTACGGAATTAAATATTCGGCACAAATACGAAGATTTTACAACCACTTTATTAAAAAAAGATACATAATTAGAAAAAAACATACATAGTAATTAAAAAAAATTACATAGATAAAAAAAAACGTCGGCTCACTCCTCGGATTCCCCGCCGCCAGTACCCTCATCGTCGCCGCCACCCCCCTCGTTGTCACTCCCCGACATGTCTCTGAACCCCAAATCGCGCCGCATACTGTTGATGAGGGGTTTAAGCGACCGCTTGTAATGGGGGTCGGTCGATTGGCGCCATTCAACCATCGCACGTAACAAGGTTTCATGTCCTGCGATGCGGGCGAAGGAAGGGTTCTCAGGATTGTTTTGGGTGGGCGCTGCCGATTGGGCCTCGGCGGATCCGCTGGCGCTTCCCCTCGCAGTCCGCTGCCGCCTTTTACCCAACCGGGCGACGGCGGCGGTTCGACGATATGGGTGTCGGGAATTCTGCCTCGGCGAGGGGGAGTTCGGGGGAACCAACACTGCTACTGTACTCCCCGGAGTCGCTGATCTTCGTCCGCTTCGGCCAGCCAGATTCAATGCCCGCAGTGAACTTGGGCGAAGACTGCACCACAAGATAGACCTCCCAATATTTGAATTCCCCGAACCCCTTTTCACTGTCGGGGAACTGCTGGTGCGCTAGAAGCTTCACATCCTCAGAAGACATGCCGCTGGTTGCCGAGCGGAGGTTGTTTGTGTGAATACCGAAATTGGCTGAGCTGCCTCCTCAGCCGCTCCCACTGTTTCCTGCATCGCTCTCCGTTGTGAGGCTTCCCCCTGGCGGTTTGAACTGGAGGTAGCTTTGGCTAATGCGCCACCACATCCTGTCGATGTGCTGGTTCGCCTCGACGTAGAGATCCTCCACTACATTGATCTACACCTTCGATAGCGCAACGCACTCCTCCAAGCTCCAGACGGTCCTCTTGTTCCCGCTAGACCCCTCCCCCGCCTCACCACCGTACATCGGGACGGGCGAGGTATTGCCCCGTCCCCTGCCCCTCACTCTCCCTGTCCTTCCTCTCCTCCCTATCGCCATTGGTGCGTTTGTGGAAGAATCCCGGATCGGAGATAGCCCCAACTCCTCCATCGAGAACGTGTCGATGCTAGTGAACTGAGTCTCGAGAGGAGTACTCGGAGGGTTGTCCGTCGACAGTAAATCCATATAGCTCCGGTAGACGTTGTCCACCGGTGATTGGGGGACCCCGTGCCTACTCCCCCGCAGCCGCCGGCGACCCCTGTATCATCCCGACATCATCATACCGGGCATCTAGGGCATCATCCCCGACATTCCAGGCATCATTCCCGGCATTCCAGGCATCATCCATGGCATTTGGGGCATTCCGGCACTCGCCCCGGGCATCTGGCACATTTGGGGCATCATACTATACCAATGCGGGTACATGTTGTAGTACCCGGGCATCATCCCCGCCGCCATTTGAGGTTGGGGCATCATCCCCGGCATTTGGGGCATCGCAGCGGACACCGGCGTACTCCCGCCGACGAGAAAATACGGCGACTGTGACTCGCTCGTAGCGGGGGAATCGCTATCGTGATGCTCCATTGTTCTTCGAAAGAAAAGTATTTTAGAAAGAGATACTCGTTAATACAAGTGGTGCGAATGAAATGAAGTACAACGCGACACATTTATAGAATTAAAAAACAATTAATGCAATAATCGGGATGTCCGCGCTGACGTACGTGAGTGTCAACGCAATGGCAGACGTCCGCACGGACGTCAGCGGAAGGCCGCGAAACTGCGGTGTCCGCAGCGGATGTCCGTATCCGCGTCACATGCACACAATGGCGGACGTCCGGCACGCCGGTCTGACGTCCGCCGGGACGTCCGCCACTGCGGATGCTCTAAATCATTAATGTTTGGTCAAATTCTGGTTAGTTTCATGACCTTTGAAATTGCGACAAAGTATTAAATCATGAAGTTATAATTTTTTTCAAGCGTCTTATTCAAGCATAGATTGATTTTTTTTAGTAATGCTAAAAGTGGCATGAATATAAAATAAGAAAAAAAGTTAGAAAATATAAAAGAAAAGTTGTTTTAATGAAATGTGTCATTTTAAATTTCATTAAAACTATATTATATTTTGTGCATGAATGAGACAATTGAAAAACATACTGAAACTTGGGACGGACAATAGGTAAATGAATTGAAAACTCAAGTCCCATGAAATAAAAGGTAAACAAATTGAAAAAAATATTTAAATTCCAAATTATATGTTAAATAAATCTTATATAGCGTCGTAGTTTTTAAAATTTGACACTAGTGTTATTTAATCATTTTAGAAAGTGGGTGGTTTTGTTTCTTGTCCAGTTTTGGGCGGGTGGGTCCACATAAACAGTAACTGACATATCTGGAAAGACTTGGAAAGAGACGAAAACACGATTAGAATACGGATCAAGTTATATGGAATGATAACCGAACCTGGTCGGATCAGTTAGCAAATGTCGTTGCCACTTAATCAATGCAGTCTTGCTCTCGCTCTTTCTTCCTTACCAAAGTAATTTGTAAACTCCCAATTTTGCACAACTTTAACAGTAAAATGGCAAGTTCGGGGTCGATCCCACAGAGAAGTTGGTGTGTTGAGTGTGTGAATAGTGAACAGGGGGGTTGGCTGCTGCCACGCTTTAACTTGGGAGTTTTTAACTACTGTTTTTACTCTAGGCAGAATTAAACTAGCTAGTTTGATCAACGAAAATTTAACTACTGGGTCAAGTAAATTGCAGGTAACAGCGGAAAAGTAAATGCGAGGATGAAAACGAAATAACTTTGATTAAACTAAACTGAGAGCAATACAACGTGAAATTAAACTAAGCTAATACTTCGGAAAATAAGAAAGCAAGTAAAACCGAGAAGAATCTCGGCGGGTAATTTAGAAATACGCCGTCAGAAAACAAGTATTCTGCAGCGCTTCTTTAATTCCCCCTTCTAACTACGCATTACTTTATCTAAGCTAAACTAGACGGAAAGTAAAGTGTCTCCTTCTTGTGATGGCACACCCTCTATTTATAAGCTCGATTCGGCCTCCAGCTGGATAACGATCCTGACAGGGAATATTCGCTCATGCTGAGAATGAGCGACTCATTGATTGCTACGTGCCTTTCTTCTAGAATGACGACGCTTTTGAGTAACAGATTCATGACTCAACTCCGTCCTTGCGTCTCATAAGCTAGCACGTGTCCCCTTCTAGAACGTTGTCCTTCATAACAGAATGATGCGCCACATCCAGCTCATTTCCTCACGTGTTCTTCTTCTAGAAGCCAGTGGTCCCCGCCTAACTGCTTGATCACTCCCCTTGATCAACTCCCCCGATTCATGGCCTTTTATCGCCTTTTGTACTTGCTTGATCAGTTTGGCCTTGTTGCATTGGTCAAGTGGCATTCCTGCACATTTAATACTTGTTTTGCGCGATAAACCGATCAAGCAGCGTACATTTTACCCTTAAACCGATGCATGAAATGAGCCTTATCAAACTGCTCACACTTAAAACATACTTGACCTCAATTATAAAGAAAAAAGAAAAGAAAAAAGATACGGCAAATTTCAGGCATGATTTACTTATTTCATAGGTAAAAGAAAAATGAAATCAAGACTTCAAGATAAAAACACGTATTCACATGTATGCATTAGACCGAATAATTTTCCAACAATCATACCCGAGGTCGAGGTCAATCCATTTTCCAGTAGCTTGTGTTCATTCTCTTTCACTTTTGCTTGATCAAGGTGTTAGCTTGTCAAGATTGCTCAATTTAAAAACCACTGTTGGATTCACTCAGTCACTCATTTCTCACCAGAGATGTTAGGACTTGTTCACTCGGTATTGCCATAAATTTAATACTTTGAATCGGACTGCACAAGATAGTTCCTTAAGGTCTTTGTTTTGGGTTGTAACGGGGCTCAAGGGTAGTATCGTATTAGGGTAGGGTCCTAGGGGTTCTAAGTTTAAAATAAAATTTGTAAAAGAAAAATCACATGAGTCAAAAAGCCAAAGATTTGACTAAACTCGCTGGATCAGATTTGGGATATTTATTTCTTCCTCTGCTTGATGCTCCTTCTTGGTCAAATTTCGACCTTTAGCCTTATAACTTCCGGCTTATTTCCTGACTTTTGATTTTCTGGGTCAGGTTACAATTATTTCCTGCCCACTTTTTCTCAAAATTTTTCTTCATTTCTTTTTATATGATCAACCCGATTGTCTAACTTGATCAACCCGGCTACCCTTCTTTTCGACCATTCTATCGCTATCCCCTTTTGTATCCCTTGACAAAATTCATTTCTTTGACCCTCTTTCCTCATGTGATATGAAACTTTGAATTTGGTTTTAAGGCTTCAAGGAATGGGTAAGAGTGTATGAGCCCAACGTGGTTAACTAAGGGGTGCCTTGATTAGTGAGGCGAGTTTGTGGAAAGAAGGAAGAAAATGGCTCAAAAGGCTAAGTCCTAGTGCCTTTAGTCCTTACTACTTGTGCAATTGTCATCTCAATATTAAAAGTCAGCCTCTCGTAAAATTTCCTTTTGTAAAAATAGTAGAAAGTGTTCTACTTTTGGCTTATAACTCACATATAGAGAGGCTTCGCAGTTGGTTTAGAAATTGAGCGTTTCCATCATACTTGCGTCGTTCAAATTGATCAAGTTCTTGCAATCAAGTTTTTACACGTGAGCATACTGAATCCTTTTTCTAACTCTTCCAAAAAGTAATCAAGCCTTCCAATTATCCAATGTCATGCATATTGCCTATTTTATTACTAACTAGAATTTGTTATTTTTGTTAAAATTTTTAGCATGTATGATTCTACTGTAACTAACTCGTCCCCCTCCCCACTGCATATGAACTCCTCCTCGAGGGACTAGATGCAGTGGAAAAAAGGGTTAGGCACATGCAACGACACAACAACAAACAAGGGAAACTTCTCACACATAGACCAGACACTTGGCTAAGTGTGAGAAGTGCCAGCGATCAACGCATGCTAACAAATATAGAAAAATATAACACATAGGCAAAACAGACAACAATTTCCATAAACTTCTCACACTTAGTCCATACACAGGACTAAGTGTGAGAATGGAGTCAAAACACAGTTTACACAAAGAAACAGAGTTAAGGGTGATACTACTTCCTTCTAGATGGTTGAATCAGGGGATGTTGCACGTCTTCCTAATAGCCTCCATTTCATAGGCCTTCCTTATTGCCTTCATGGCGTTTGTGCTCATCGGAGCTCCTTCTCCTTGGTATTTTTATTCTTTTTCTCCTTCGCTGGGAGAAGCATGCTGGCAGCGTTAGTAAGCCCCATACCTTGGTTGGTATGGTGGCTCTTCTTGGGAGGAGGAAGGATACTTTCTTCCTCCTTCCTCTCGCTCCCTTCCTCTGCTCTCACCTGGCTGCCCTCCACAGTCTTGCTAGCTTCTACGGCTGCCTTGGTCCCTTGGTGCGCTTGTCTCTTCTCATCCACTTGCTGCCTTGAACCATCAGCTTCAAGAAGCAGTTGGTCCATCATTCGGCGACGCGTTCTTTTGATGGAATCATCCTCCTCTGCGGGTGGTGGCGAAGCGGGGTCCTTAGACAGAGAAATTCCTAGGCAAGCCTTGAGGGCGGTGTAAACCTCCACGGGGTCAGGGCAGGTGGGAAATTTTCTGAGTGCGGAGTCCATACGCCTTATGTCAGCCGGGTCCATATATTGGAGTGGGCCGATGAATCTATGAGGCAATAATGGGGTTCTGGTGGTTGGTGGGCTGGGTGGTGACAAGGATCTCTGATTATCACTGTCGATACCGGCTCCTGAAGAAAATGAGGAAGTATTGGGAGTCTCGAGTTGATTGCCCTGCATTTCTTTCTGATTATGATTTCGGGTGATTTGAACTTGGAGAGAATTAGATGAGGATAACACAAAGGTTCTGAAGTTAGTTGATGGAAAGTGAGATCCGAAAAACCCTTTTTATACTGCAACCCCGACTGTTGAGATTCTTGCCAGTTTGAGATCTCTGCGTCTGTTCAGACTTGTGTGACTCTTCACGTGCAGGCGCACCTTTTTAGAGTGCGAGGTGGCAAAGCTTCTCCGATACGCTTCCTCCTTCTCTCCAAGACGTCTCTTCATTGTGACAGTTGGCGCCGCCTGACACCTCTCTAATTACTGCACACGTCTTATCATCACCTGCCTGTGTCAACTCAGTCACTGTACTACCGATCAAATTCGATTTGCACCGATCACGTGGACCATTAAATCCAGATGATGACTCACATAATTCCACTTGATCAGTTTCTTTCCTCCACTTCAAACTTTTAATTTTCTAAGAAATAAAAATAACACATTAAAAACTATTTACACTAATAAGGATTTGACCGGGTTCCCATGGGATGTTACTTGATCAGTTTAATAGATTTGGAATTTGTCGCTTGATCAAGCAGACTACCCATGAGTACCCGATCACTCCTTCTACCTGTTCATTGGTGCGAGCTAAGCATTAGTAGTGGAATGTCGCCCACTACAAACGCCTCCATTCCATCCCTTCCTGTCGACTCGCTTGCTACCAAGTAGTCGTCCATATCTGCAAACACTGCCCTTTTCTGTGCGTGTTGTCCCCAGCTTCTCTGTTTGCTTTAAGCAATTTTCCCTTCTTGGCAGATCTGCTGTTCTTCAGATTATTACTTGATTAGACGCAGGTGCCCTTCAGGGAAAACGGCTGGAATGGTTTCCCTGTTTCCTTCTCGCAGAATTCGGCGCAGGTGATTCACCTCTCTGTCCTCACATCTTTTCTTATCCACTGCTTCCCATTCAAACTCCTCTATAAGGAATAACCACCTGTGCAAACGCGGGTTTGATCCCCTTTTCGCCAAGAGGTACTTGACGGCCGCCTGGTTTGTATACACTATTACCCTGGAACCAAGTAGGTATCGTCCGAACTTTCCAAATGCAAAGACTACTGACAGCACTTCCTTTCCGGTAGCATCATAGTTCCTTTGTCCCCGATTCAATGTTTCTGACACGTGGAGGGAAACATAACTCTCCCCTTGGATTTTCTGACTCAACACTGCCCTCTCAGTATGATTGCAAGCATCGTACATCACCTCAAAGGGGTGATTCCAGTTGGGGCACGCATTTTTGGAAAGTTTATCAATCAGTCCTTTGGGAACGCAGCCTTACAACCATCAGAGAACCCAAACTTCATGTTATTCAGAAAAAGCTTCGTCAGGGGCAGGGCACTTTTTGCGAAAACCTTGATGAATCTTCTATTGATCCTGGCTCGTCCTAAAAAGGTTCTGACCTCCTCATGGTCGGTAGAGTATGGGAGTTTCACTGCCTGTGTGTGCATTGATTTGATTGTTCGAGGGTCTGCCCAGTTCGAATTATGCCCTTTGGATGTCAATTTCGGTTGACACTGGAAGAGTAACTGTTCCTCCCCCACCATGAACTCTTCCAATCTTAGGGCAGGGCTAATTCTGCATTGACGATTAAAGTGGGGCGTCCATCCCTTTTTTATCATGGGATGCATATACAACTCCGGGTGAGTTTCTATCAAGGCATGCGTTTTCCACTTGACTACCCCTTGATCCGGCCTCAGTTTTTTCTTCGATTTCCTTTCCTGTTCCTGCAGATTTAGATTGACTGGTTTGTTATTGGTCTGGTTGGTAAGGTTCTTGAGAGTCATCGGCGATGCAGGTGTGGAGATTAGTTGCCTTGTAGGCGAGGGATCTTCCTTCAACATTCCTTTCAATGGGGCGGCTTGGTCAGGTGGTTTCTCGACCCTTCTTATTTGGGTAACCTCTTTTGACTCGGTTGGTTATGACAGTTGGCAAAAGTTCATAATTGCCCTTCTAATGGCTTGATCATCCATTTCTCCAGTCATCGTCGTATCAAACCATTCTGCTGCCTCTCTCTTGAGTTGTTCACCTTCAGTGGAACCAGAGGGTGGTTCTTTGAAGGATTTCTTTTCCGGATACTTTGGTTTCCGAGGGCTGATAGCGTCTACTGTCTGAATGCTCTCACTGTCCTGTGGCTTCCTCACAGCTTTATCAACTTTGAATGTAAGCCGTTTTCCATTAAAACTCAGCTTCATCGTCCCCTGGCGGACGTCGATGACTGTGCTGGCTGTGGATAAGAATGGCCTTCCCAAAAGGATGCCAACAGACTCTTCCGCTCCCGGCTCTGTAGTCTTTATGACGAAGAAGTCGGTGGGGTACATAAACTTGTTTACTTTGACAAGTTCATCTTCCAGAACTCCTTCGGGGTAGATGCAAGATCCGTCTGCTAGCTGTATTTCCATATCGGTTTTGAGAAGCTTAACATCTTCCAGCTTCTCGTATATAGAATACGGCATAATATTGATGGAAGCTCCTAGATCGCACATTGCTTGCACCATTTGGACGTTTCTGATGGAAATTGGGAGCGTAAATACCCATGGGTCAGCTTCCTTTGGTGGAAGATCACTAGATTGGATCACTACAGTCACATTTTCTGCTTCGCCCATCTTCGTCTTCCCAGCAACCTGTTTGTGGGTGCTAGACTCTTTTCCTTTTGTGACTTGATCAAGGGTGTTGGACTCAAGGCTTCTGTTATGATTGAGTCTAGGTGCTGGAAAACTCGCAGATGAGCTTTGACAAACTGTTTCTGATTTCAGAGAGACTGGATTGACATTTTCGCGCCCTGTAGGTTGCTGCACTGTGGCTGGGAGCTTTCCCTCATTCCCTCTCAGCTCGCCCAATGACATGGCTACCTGGGACAACTACTTTGTAAGCATTTCGAGTGCAGCCCTCTGTTCTTTCTGAGTCTCTTGTATTTCTCGCATCGCGTCTATGGGCTGATGCGGGATCATCACATCTCCTGGACCATCAAATTACTGTTTGTTATATCGCTGATTAAATCGACCTCCTCCATGGCCTTGCTGATAGTAGCCGGAAAGTCCATGCTGCTCTGGCTGGAAGTAATTCTGCGGGTTTCCTCTTTGGTACTGCGGGACATAGTTCATCATTTGATCATTTGGTTGTCTGCCCTGGTTGCCAAACTGAGGGACTTGGTGCTGGTACCCCCACTCTCCTTCCTGTTGTTGGCTTGACCAGTTAGGTTGTCCTCCACTTGACCAGTTCCCTTGAGGTCCTCTTGACCATCCTGCCTGACCGCCCTGCAATTTGTTCCTTCCAGTGTTCGGCCTCTCCTGGATCCGAGCAGGCCAGTTGGGCTGCCCCTCGGTGAGTTGTAAGGGCTGCGTCGGGGGTGGTTGGATTTGATTCTGATCAGTCCACCTAAAGTTTGGGTGGTCCCTCAACGGAGCATCTCTCTGCTTCCCTTGGATCCAGTTCCCATTCGCGTTCCAATGACCTACGGCATTCACTTGGGCTTGCGGCTCTACCTCAGGGGGGAATTCACAGTAATAATAATGATGTTCTTCTGGTGGGGACGGTTGCGGCACATACTGCGTTTCCTTTGGTGCAAGTGGTGGAGGTGGTCTGGCTTTCTCTACTGCCTCCAGCAGTTTCTTTTCCATCTGCTCAAACCGAGCCTCCAACTTTTCATCATTGCGCGCCTCTGCTGCGTGCACTGTCCCTCTTCTATACTGTCCTTAGGATGTCTCGTACGACCGCTTGGCTTCAATAAGCCGCTCCAGGATGTTTTTAGCTTGACTGAATGGGGTTTTTGAGAAATCCCCTTGTGCTGCGAGGTTGAGGTCGTTTTTGCTGTCCACCGTAAGTCCGCCATAGAAGATCGAGTAGATCTCCCGCTCCCCCAGCTTGTGGTTGGGGCATGCTTGAAGCCGCCCTTAGAATCTGTCCCAGTATTGACTGAGGGGCTCATCGTACTCCTGTCTGGCTTCGGTAATCTCCCGTTTGAGGGCACTCGTATTTGATGCTGGAAAGAAGCGGTCGAGGAATATCATGCGGAATTCGGCCCAGGTCCTGATGGATCCTTCTGCCAGCCTTGACAGCCAGACACCCGCATCCCCCTTTAAAACGAAGGGAATAGCCTTGAGCCTGTAATCTTCGGATGTGGAACCAGCCGGCACGGGCTGAATATCACAGTATCGACAGAAGTCCTCTAGAAATGCGTACGGACACTCTTTTGAAAGACCGTAAAAGTGGGACAAAATAGCTAGTACTCCTGATTTGATCGCAATGGTCCGCATCCCAGGAGTAGCGGCAATGGCATGTGTGGGCTCCTTTTCATCATGAGCGTGCAGAGATCCGATACCAGAGTCATCAGCGACAAGGGCCATCTCTGCTGGTGGTGGTTGTATGTTCTGTTCAGCGGCTGCTACGGCTTCTAATGCTGCTCTGTAACGAGTGGAGACAACGCCGGCTTCCTGGACTCTCCAATGAGCGTTAGTCTCTCTGTATAGAAAGAGATGATTCCGGTGTCCACCGCATTGGTACCTTCTCATCAACAGTGAAAAACAAAATGAGAAAACAAGGAAATAAGACTATTTACACCAACGCACTACGCACAAACATAAAGTAACACCATGCTTCCCCGGCAACGGCGCCATTTTGGAAGGACATGGGAAGAGACGAAAACGCGATTAGAATGCGGATCAAGTTATATGGAATGATAACCGAACCTGTCGGATCAGTTAGCAAATGTCGTTGCCACTTAATCAATGTAGTCTTGCTCTCGCTCTTTCTTCCTTACCAAAGTAATTTGTAAACTCTCAATTTTGCACAACTTTAACAGTAAAGCGGCAAGTTCGGGGTCGATCCCACAGAGAAGTTGGTGTGTTGAGTGTGTGAATAGTGAACAGGGGGGGTTGGCTACTGCTACGCTTTAACTTGGGAGTTTTTAACTACTGTTTTTACTCTAGGCAAAATTAAACTAGCTAGTTTGATCAACGAAAATTTAACTACTAGGTCAAGTAAATTGCAGGTAACAGCGAAAAAGTAAATGCGAGGATGAAAACGAAATAACTTTGATTAAACTAAACTGAGAGCAATACATCGTGAAATTAAAACTAAGCTAATACTTCGGAAAATAAGAAAGCAAGTAAAACCGAGAAGAATCTCGGCGGGTAATTTAGGAATACGCCGACAGAAAACAAGTATTCTGCAGTGCTTCTTTAATTCCCCCTTCTAACTACGCATTACTTTATCTAAGCTAAGCTATTCTGGAGAACTGGACTAAGCTAAACTAAGCTAAACTAGACGGAAAGTAAAGTGTCTCCTTCTTGTGATGGAACACCCTCTATTTATAAGCTCGATTCGGCCTCCAGCTGGATAACGATCCTGACAGGGAATATTCGCTCATGCTGAGAATGAGCGACTCATTGATTGCTACGTGCCTTTCTTCTAGAATGACGACGCTTTTGAGTAACAGATTCATGACTCAACTCCGTCCTTGCGTCTCATAAGCTAGCACGTGTCCCCTTCTAGAACGTTGTCCTTCATAACAGAATGATGCGCCACATCCAGCTCATTTCCTCACGTGTTCTTCTTCTAGAAGCCAGTGGTCCCCGCCTAACTGCTTGATCACTCCCCTTGATCAACTCCCCCGATTCATGGCCTTTTATCGCCTTTTGTACTTGCTTGATCAGTTTGGCCTTGTTGCATTGGTCAAGTGGCATTCCTGCACATTTAATACTTGTTTTGCGCGATAAACCGATCAAGCAGCGTACATTTTATCCTTAAACCGATGCATGAAATGAGCCTTATCAAAATCATTAATCTGAATTTGGGTGGAGAAGTGAACAATTCGAATTGAAAAATAAAATGACGAAACAATCCTCAATTAGGATTAATGGGCGTAAAGGAGAAGGATATATTAGTAACTTCAATTTGTTACCCTTTATATCAACCCAATTATTAAGGGAACAGTGCGGGCCGGCCTTCATCTTGATCGAGAGCTCGCTGAGTAAGTGAACAGTCAGAATTCATTAAAAATGGATTTATTTTTGCTCATATCATATTAACCAGACACATCCTACGTATATATAAAAAGTTCTATCCATTAAATATTTTTAATAAATATATATGAGTAATTTTTTGTGTTATTCATTAAAAAGACACGCATCCCTCTTTGGACGTTTTTACAAAATATATTTTAGATATTAAATTTTACTATACATCTTTAATTTTTGTATATATTTTTATAGGTATATGTTATAGTTAATGGATCATTGACAATAACAAATAAAAAAATTTAATTTTTGTCATTAGCTTTTAACCTTACTAGTATCTCAAATGTGCAATGCATGCCATATTATATTTCTTCAAAAAATGTTGACATAAAATTAAAATGTAATTGGATGACGAGATTTTTAGTTCAAATTGTATGATACATAAAGCTGACATTCATAAAATTCTACCATATTACTGAAGTAATAGTTAGGAAATCTGAATATTTTATAAAGTCAAAGCATACTTTAAATATGTGTATAAGAATTAAGTACATTATATGACCAACTATTGAGAATTTTTTTATAAATTCCAAAATAATATCTAATGCACATATGCTTGTTTCTAATAATGTATATAATGCACAATGAGAGAATATGTGTTTTAGACAATGATTTTCGGATAATGTATAAAATACTAATAAGAACTCCATCCTCATGATTTATACTCTCACCGTCCCTAAAAAGTATGAGTATTTAGTTTGGTATGGATTTCAATGTATAATTGATAAAGTAAGAGAGAGATAAATTATAGTGCAAATACTGTTAGTAGAGCAAAAGCTCCACATCATTAGTAGTTTAGTGTAATGATACAAGTTAAAAATAAGAGTGAACTACATAAATAGTACCTAATCTTTCAATTTCGCACGAAAATGGTACCTAATCTTTGTTTTATATCGTTTTTGGTACCTAAAAATCACATTTTTAAGTACATGATGCTAATTTTTACCCCAAAATACCCCTAAATCACATTTTCACATTTTTGCCATGAAGGGCATTTATGAGCATACACGAGAAGAGAACCTAAAATGAGTATATATCTTCTCTATCTTTCTTCTATACTATTATTACTAATTTTTATTAATACTATTATTATGATGTATTAATTTATTTTTTAATATAATTCAAATTATAACTCATATTTATTTATAGTTATATTTTTAATTATATTAATTATTATTATATTATTATAATACAAATAACCGTAATTAATAAATAATTATAATATACTTATTTAAAATCTAAATAGTATAATATTAATATAATACTAATAATAATTATTATAATAATAATAATAATAATAATAATAATAATAATAATAATAATTATTATTATTATTATTATTATTATTTTATGTTATCAATAGCTAATCAATATAATCTTAATAAAATTTAAAAAAATATGAATTATATTTATAACGATATAGAATGATCGAATATATTTAATTAGGTGTTTTAGTCCTAAAATGATACTATAAAATATTTAAATTAAAAATATTCAATTAATTTAATTAGTTGAACAATTGATTTAATTGGATATTTTGTCCTTAATTTATATTATGAATGTCAATTAGGTGTATGTATAAAATACTAAAAAAAGAAGAAAAGGAAAAAAAAAGAAGAGGAAATAGAAACTACACTGAACTATAAAAATGGTCCCTGGACTATTGGTTTATCTCGCCCATAATCCCTGGACTTTAAAAATATCGTCAGACATCCCTGGACTAAGGGTTTATCTCAAATTTGGTCCTTTTGCCATTTTTTGATACGAAAATACCCTTTTGAGCATTTGAGCAATTTGGTCTTTTTACACTTTTAACATTTTAAATTTAATATTATTTCAGTGATGTATTAAATCTGATATTATTTCAAAATTATCATTCTTCTTCCCCTTTGTTATCCTTCACTTTGTTTCTTTATTTCAATATTAAATTAAATTTTATAAAATTAAACTTTAAATTTTGATTTTTAAATATCAATTAATTTTTATTAATTATGAAAATTATTAAATAACAATGGTTTTAATAAATATTTGATAGTGTCTAATATTTAATCAATAAGGTATGCCGACGCCAACTTAGTTTTAATTAATATTTAATAGTTTTAATCATAAATAGATCATATAACACGATTTATTCTGAAATAAATATGCATCTAATGTAAGGCTAATATAATTTTGGTTTAATTACTTGAAAAAAAATCAAAATTAACTAGAAAATTTCAACAAAAATACTCCTATATAAAATTTTTAGTTGTATCAAATTTTTAGTCAACTTCATAATTTTTAATCACAAGCAATTACAACAACCGAACGAAGGCTAAATAGAATAGCTCTTATTTTTCCATCATGATTAATATTATTTTTCTGTACTTCTTCAATTCAGTTGAATATCATATTAAATAAGAAAAATTAATAGTTTTAATCAATATTTACAGTGTCCATGACTTAATAGTTTTAATTAAAAAAATTATCGATATTTAAAAATCTAAATTAAAAATTTAATTTTATAAAATTAAATCTAATATTGAAACAAAAAAATAAAGTGAAGGATGACAAAATGGAAGAAGAATGATAATTTTGAAATAATATCAGATTTAATACATCACTGAAATAATATCAGATTTAAAATGTTAAAAGTGTAAAAAGACCAAATTGCCCAAATGCTCAAAAGGGTATTTTCGTATAAAAAAATGACAAAAAATGACCAAATTTGAGACAAACCCTTATAGTTTAGGGATGTCTGACGATATTTTTAAAGTCCAGGGACTTTGGGCGAGATAAACCCAAAGTCCAAAGGACCATTTTTGTAGTTCACTCTAGAAACTAAGAAGAAAAAGGAAAGAAGAAAAGGAAAAAAATTACATTTTTGGTACTATTATAAATTTTCAAATATACTCTATAACTCAAAAATCACATGCTTGCTACCTAGAGTTATTTTTGTCACGGGGTACCAAAAACGATATAAAATAAAGATCAGGTACCATTTTTGTGCGAAAGTGAAAGATCAGGTACTAAAAATAAAAGGGATATTGGTTTCTAATATCACGAAACTTTTAAAAATTTATTTTTTCTCATGAACTTTGAACTTGACATATAATATCACTAATTTTAATGGTTGCTGAAATTTCACACGAGCGAAAAAATTCCAGCTATATTAAAATGAGATAGATGTTGAGTTGGAAAAATTGAATCTTGTTGCAATCTTAAATTCCATGCATCCTGAAGAGAGGGTTTTTGCACGTGTGTTGTGTGCACGTGTTCCTCATTTCAACAAGATTTATAATTTTCCCACTAATGCAACAAATATTACAAAGTATAAGCGGCAAGAGCGTGGTCGAACCACAGAGACTAGGGACCTACTCGAGATTGTTTCTACGACACAATCGGAGAAGTGATCAGCTGCTGCCACGCATTCATTAAGGGCTGAGTTTTAACTACTAGACTTGAGAATTTAAACCTAATCTATTCTATCTACTGGATCCAGAGAACTGAAGGTGCTTCAAATGTAATTGCAATCATGATTTGAAACTGAAAATTAACTTTAGATCATTCACCAAATTTCCTGGGTCAAGCAAATAAGTTTCCTAAAGTAGCCAGACAACAGAGCGTAAGAAAACAGCAGAACAGATTTTCCTAAATAGCTACTGACAAGAAAGCTGCAACTAACAAACTAAAGCAGATCTGATTCTAACTACCAGCAAACTTCATCTTCTTCATGAATCCAACGGGAAATACAGAACAAAACAGAGCATTAAACACCATGAAAACAGAGTAATCTCAGATCTAAATTTAAACATGAAATTAAAGCCTAAACTAACATATCTAA
This sequence comes from Salvia splendens, assembly GCF_004379255.2. Classification (NCBI taxonomy): domain Eukaryota; kingdom Viridiplantae; phylum Streptophyta; class Magnoliopsida; order Lamiales; family Lamiaceae; genus Salvia; species Salvia splendens. The sequence continues at coordinate 18,173,381 of NC_056043.1, read as the reverse complement.
GCTACTAGGTCTAGCAGAAAACGGAATAAACACAGATTAACCTTGCATGCATCACCTAAACTAACAGATCTCAGAAATCGAGCATGTGAATAACTAGATCTCAACCTCTAAACTACTGGAAATCATGTAAACATCATGGATCTAAACATCTAAGCCACCAATTGCGAAAAGCATCCAAGAAACATGAGTAAATAGCATCATCAACATGAAAATAAACACCGAAGCTTCATAAAACTAGAAATAGGTCGAGATCCAAAGGCGGAGTCATCAATTCCTCCGATGAAACTCGAGATCTAACTACATCGTCTCAAAAGAGGTAAAGAAAGCAAGGATCCAACGTCGGAGTCGTCAATTCCCCCATCGAAACCATTGAACTAAGATAAGAAATCAGCAACTAAACTAAACTAAGCTAAGAAAGCGGTGGCGTTAAGCGCCTATGAGAGTTTCCTACCTAAACTACGAGAATGGTAGCGTTAAGCGCTACCGAGAACTTCCTACCTAACTACCATAGCGTTAAGCGCCCCTTTCTTCATTAATGTTGGTCCCTTTATATAAGGAGGCTCCAAGCTCGAATCCCTAGGGTATGCTCTTCATGATTTGACGTTTGTACCCTTAAAATGGGATCTTTTAAATATGCTCCTTTCTTCACTTTTTTTCTGCTCCATTTTCCCCTCCCCGGGTAATTTGTGTGCGTTCCTGGGTTCGGCAGATTTTTTTATGCACCTGCTCTCCTGATAATTTTCTTTGACCTAGCGGATTTTTGACACGTTTTACTCATTTTCTGCTCATTTTGCATCTGCTCGGTCAATTTGCAGCATCTACTTGGCCCAACAAATATCTGCACACTAAAGCTCAAATTTGCGCATTATCTCCCCCAAAAAGCATGTAATATCACCCAAAACCAATGCATGAAACGAGCCTGATCACATCCATTCTAAACTAAAAAATAGCGTTTTCTTTCATCTTTTCAATCCACTTTTCTCATTCCCTCTCTCTTTAAAAAGGGGAAAGAAAAATGTTACGCCCTCCATCCCATAGAAATAGACCATATTTCCTTTTTCGTCCGTTCCATAGAACTAGTCCATATCCATTTATGGAAACGTTTTTCTCATTCTTTTTCATTTATCATTTATGGGTCCCACAATCCACTACACAATTTCAACTGCGTTTTCTCATTCTCTCTTACTTTACCAATTAAACATTAAAACTAATAGGGATCTGGTATTTTATTTTATTCCGGAAGGGAGATGATGATCTCTCTGTATAATTAGTTATTTTATGTTTTATTATTTTAGTTGTTATGATTTGATTTACTTTCCATAGTGGTTAGGATTTGATTTGCTTTCCTAGTTTGTAAGAGATCATTTTGTATCACAGTCTTTTATTATTATTAAGCAGAATGAATTAAATTAATATTTATCATTCTCTCAATAGGTTCTCCCTCTTGGAGAAACCGCTAGTTCTCTCAAAGTCACACCATTTCATTTAGTTTCTTCATATAGGAATTAATTTCATATTTCATATTAATTCCTATAAAAAACTCATGCCGATCCCAAATGGCATATTTCTTTGGGACGGAGGGAGTATTTAGTTTAGAATGAATACATGACAATCAACATCACGTACTCAAAATGTAATTTTTAGGTACCAAAAATTATACTCCCTCCGTCCCATAGAATTAAGTCATATTTCCTTTTTCGTACGTCCCATACAAATAGTCCATATCCATTTATGACAACCTTTTTCTCCTTTCTTTTACTTTTATTATTTATGGGTCCCACTATCCACTTACACAATTTCAACTAATTTTTCTCCTTCTCTCTTACTTTACCAATTATGCATTAAAACTCATGCTCGTATCAAAAAGCCTATTTCTATGAGACGGTGGGACTATAAAACAAAGATCAGATACCATTTTTGTGCAAACGTGAAAAATCAGGTACCATTTTCGAAGTTGATTCTAATTTTAAATGTATTAATATAGTATTCAGCTTCTAGGAAATATAAAAACTAGGGCTGGGGAAAAATATCAAAATATCGACCTTATAGTACCGAAAAAATACCGAATTTTCATTATACCGTTATTTCGGTACGGTATAATATATCAATATGAATTTTCATATATAGCGGTATACCAAAATTGGGAAAATATAGTAAATTAAGGTACATACCATAAAATATAAATATAATTATAGGATTATACTAAAATGACAACATACCACCAGTGAGTACTCTTAGATTTAGGAGCAGATTTAATCTTAGCCTGCCACGTGGCAGACTTGCTTGCGTATGTATCGCAGATTGTTTGATTATCCCTGATTTCGTATCGTAGATTGGTTGGAACCATATGTCGAGTTGTTTGCCTATGTATCACAGATTGCTTGCCTAGGTTGTATTTTAACTAGGGAATAAACGAACCGACTTGCCGGTTAACAGACCCAAAAAATTGGTCAAAACTAACCTGAACCTACCGGATCTGTCACACCCCAACCCATCTGACGTATATTCTTATGATAAATAAATTCCAACGTTTAATTTCACATCATATATCGAACATAGTCTTGCACTAACACATAATCAGAAACAATATACGACATATATCATAAATAATTTCATATCCATATGCCTCTTTATTATTTTCTATTATTGTGTAACGAAACAAGCCTGGTATCTGCCCGGGATATTCATTGTATACGACCCATAGATCCCTTTTATTTATTTGACCTTTTCACGAAGGCCCCTCTTTGCTCTTTTGCTTTGAGCCGTAGGTCTATAATCATTGTATACGACCCATAGGTCCATTGTCATTATATATCAGATCCAAGGCAAGTCACATATCCTCTTTAATCCAATGATTCAAATATTCCAATACCTATATCAAACGTATCCATTGCATCAATCACATATCTATATATCCCATCAAATAATTCCAATACTATAGATAAACATATTCATTACACCAATTATATATTTATATCATATTATACCATCAATATCAAAGAACACATAAGTATATTAGGTTCATAACATACAATCCAATTATTCACTCCAATTTACCACATAATAATTAATCATTTAATACATATAAAATTAAAAGTGTGATTTATATAGTTTAATCGAACTCTAGATTCCTCTTACCGTTAGACAACTCTTAATCCCAAGTTTATTTTGCTTTATGCTTACTTGTCGAGCCTTCTTCCAATTTCTTGTCTTTCTCAAACTTATTTCTTTCGCTCCTTCCTCAAAGCTTTTCCATCAAAGCTTTTCCATACCTATTTGTTATTACTTTTTTTTGTTATTCTCTTTCTTTCTATATTCCAATAATTCATTTAAAAAGATTCATCCTTACCTATACACTCCCTCCGTCTCACAATAATTGTCACTCTTTTCAATTTCAGTCCATCTCATAATAATTGTCACATTTCATTTTTACCGTAAATGGTAAGTAGGTCACACATTCTACTAACTCAATTCACTCACATTTTATTATAAAATCAATATAAAAAAGTGGGTTTCACGTTCCATTAACTTTTCCAACTAACTTTTCTTTACATTTATTAAAACTCGTGCGCACGATAAGAGTGACAATTATTATAGGAAGAAAGTGCTACGCTGAGTCAAAAGCATGAAACAAAATGGCCGTCTCCTCCTATTTTGTTATCTCACACGTGTGCTAATTTGTAACCAACTTAAACAATTCTATTACATAACAAATTAATATATATAATTTATTAAAAGAAAACAAGCTACGCATAAAATATTAGACAAAGTCCTTAGAGCATCCGCAACGCGGTGCCGTCGCCGTTCCTATGCCGTTCCGGAGGAACGGTTTCGCGGCGGCACGCGTTGCAGCGTGCGTTCCGTCGCCATTCCGTGCCGCCACCGTTCCCATGCCGTGCCGCGTTTCGTTCCTCCGGAACGCGGAACGAAACGTTCCGCCACGCGCCGAGGCGACGTGGCGGACTCCCATTCGACGCGTGAAGCCCACTCGCTGCCCCGCGAGTGGGCTTCGTCCCGATGACGCAATAATTCATTTTTTTTAAAAAAAATTCGAATTTAATAAATAAAAAAATTTTTTTTTTTTTATTAACGGTAATGAGACCGTTAATTTTATAGCCGTTTTTTTTTTTTAATTTATTTATTTACTCTATAAATACTCCTATTTCATACTCATTTCAATCACAAACACACATCTATTTCTCTCTATTTCCACCCCAATTTTCATCTCAAATCAACTCTATTTTCCTTCTCCCAAATTTAATCAAACTAATGGATCCTTATGAACAAATGCGTCAAATATTGGAACAATCACTTGAAGAAGATCGACGACGGGAGGCGGAAGAAGCCGCTCCGCCCCAACGTCGCTCCCGTACGTACATCCATCGTAACCGGGAGGAAGCCGCCGCAAGGTTAGTACGCGACTACTTCTGCGATAACCCGGTTTGGGGAGATACGTACTTCCGTCGCCGTTTCCGCATGGGGAAACCGTTATTTCTCCACATCGCGAACATGGTCGACATCATGTATACGTGCATAATCTTGCACAACATGATTGTCCAAGACGAAGGACCCGAGGCGGGAAATTGGTTCGACCCCGAATCCCCCGGAAGCTCAACCGCAAGTAGTCCGCCTCGAAGTGGAGCGCATCCGTCTATACAAGAACGGTTATCTATTCGTGCAAGGACACGCGACTCTAGCGCCCACACCCAACTCCAACATGATCTAATTGAGCACATTTGGGCAAACTTTGGCGGATGAAATTATTAAAATTGTGTACTTTTATTTTTTTATGATTTTAATTGTGTGCTTTTTATTTTTTTAAGTTTAAGTTGTAACTTTGTTTTAATGTTGTGTGTTTTTTAATAAAATGTGTTTGTTTTTTTAATTGAATTGAGTTGAAATTAAAAAAAAATGAAATTGAATGAATAGTAATTTAAGGAACGGTTAAGGAACGGTTAAGGAACGAGGGTTGCAGGTTCCGTTCCTTAGTTAAGGAATGGAGTAAAAAAGTACAGTGGGGCCCTCAAATAGTGGTTTAAGGAACGGTTTAGGAACGGTATAGGAACAGCGTTGTGGATGGCCTTATACATACACATAGTTTTATTACTTTTATTAATTAAATATTTAAATTAGTATATACATTTATATTGCACATACTTAGTTTAATCATACTGAACTAGTATATAATTTTAATATATACCATTGCTTATAAACATAATATCCATAATAGTATTATTTACAAAATAACATACAAAGATATAAAATGATACCTACTTTGGTTAAGGATGTTATACGATCTCTAGTTCGATTACTTAACTAATTGAGTTGGTTAGAACCGATCGGATATCGGTTATAACCAAAATAATCGAATGATTCAAATTCCAACACATCAACTTTTAACGTTTCACTTTTCATCTACTTTTATGATTAATATATTAATATCATTCCTATTTTCTAAGAATACATAAATTTGTTATTTTAAAATAATGTTAAGCATTTTATTGACTTTAAGATATTTTATTTTTAAAATAATGCTGGGCACTTTATTGACTTTGTGATATTATAAATGAGAGAAATGATCTGCGCCCTGATTATTTTGAGCGCCATTTGAGCGGCGACAAGTGTATTTCTTCTCTTTCAATTTCTCAAATTCACTATCACAAATTTACAGTAATCCCATAAGTGATGAACATTCAACTTCGACACAGTCATCGACGAAGAGAATGATAGCACAAAAGTTGAAAAATAAATTTTGATTCGACTGATTCAATAGTCAGAGGCCTTCAGATTCAATTTCTCAGGGAAATTAAACCCAACAATTATTTGTCCCCAAGGAAGCAGAAACATGATGATATCTAGGTTTTTGGTTGATTAGCTAGGTACTATAATTAATTAAAATGAGTCATCTCAAACCTTGTTTTGAGTCTGGATTAGATCTGTAAGTTGGATGTAGTAATCGATGAGAGATTTCGGAAAAAAAGGGCTCAATACGCACGCCTTTCGAAATTTAGGATTAAATTCGCACGCTTTTCAAAATATGAGATCGTGGCATATGAATTTTTCGGAATAAGGGATTTTTGAGGTTTTATCTATTTTCTCTTCTTTTTTCTTATTATTTCTTTCATGATATTTATAAATTGACCAAATTACCCCTAATTTATTCACTACAATTTTTTATTCCAATTATTTTCACCCAAATCACCAAACACCAGCCCCAAAAATTAGCAATTGAAATCCTAGAACGTCTTTCTCTACCCTCAGCGCAGCCTCCAATTTGCAATCTCTCTCTTTCTCCTTCGTTTTTTCACTCTTCCTCTCGCCCTACTTTTCTCTTGTGCAGCCGTCAGCGACCACACAAAGTGGTCCTTTGTTCACGTAGTCATCGACGCGGCTGCTGCGTACCATCATCCCCTGCTCTCTAAATCAGTCGGAGCCTACCGTCACGCTGTTGCAGTAGCATGTCTTAGCCACTGTCGCTCGATGGCAACCACGCGTCCTTGCATCACCAGGGCGCCGCCTCTTCTGGTTTCGAGACCGTCCACCGCCGCCGTCTCCGGAGACTCTTAGCACCTGTCGCCTCTCTCCCTCGGCACCCTTATTTCAAAAGCAACTGGACACCTCCGTCTTCTCTCATTGCAACCCCCCATCCATCCCCAAATTTAGAGAGCTAAAATCTGTCGACTATCTCTTCTCTCTCTTGTTGCACAACCAAACATTTCCATCACTCGGTTTAGGCGACTTTGATACGCTCGGATTTTGCACTATTTTAAGGCCTTTATTTGGTTCATTTTTAATGTCAAAATCACAATTCATGTCCATATTTTGCATATTTTCTTTATTTCGATATTTTTTTACATGTTTTGTGAGATTTGTGCATATTTGAGCTTAAAAAGACAGCAAAAGTCGAAGTTGAAAATTTGGAGCATTTAAGATGCCCAGCGGTCCGCTGCAACACGCACATAGACTGCCGAACTAGTAGCGGTCCGCTCCGGAGAAAGTTGTGCTGAAATGAAGAACACGCCCAGCGACCGCTCGAAGAGTTTCCGAAGCTACGGGATTATTCACACCGACCGTTGCAACACAGTGTAGCGACCGCTACCTAAGAAGCAGAGGCTACGGATCATTGTGCAACGACCGCTGGCCAAGGCGCAACAGCCCGCTGCGAAAATGCGGCGCACGAATTTGACCTACTTTATCCCCAAGATTTACCAAACTTAGCCCACTTTTTCCTTATTTCATGCTGCCCAATTTTTTCCCTATATATATATCCCCTCAAACCTCTTCATTAGGATCATTTTTTTGCCTTATAATTCTAGAGCATAAATTTGAGAGTTCTTCATTGTGCAAGGGGTTGAAGAAGGAAGTAAGAGATCATCAAAAAGCTACAAGGATTCAACCTTTAGGTTTTATTAGCTTTAGTTCTTATGTTCATTTTGGCTTCCCTACAATCTATGTTTTTAGCTTATTCAATTATATGTAACTAAATTCATAGGATTCTAGGGATGTGTTAGTAACAACTTTGGTTATACAATTCCGTTTTCTATTTAATATCCATTTTGTTTTTTACTTTGTTTCTTCCCTAAGTTGTTCTATAATACTTCACGTTTGAGTGACACATTCGGTGATGATTAAATATAACTTGCTACATAATCGTGAGAGGAGATTGGCGAGTTAGATCCACTTAGTAGACACTACAATTAGTTTCTCTTAAAACGACACTGTTAATCGAGAGTGAGGACTTTACAAGGGTCTTAGAAGCATTTAGGAGTTACGGATCTAGGATTGACATCCCTAGTGTTAGTAATCTAAGCTTGTACCGCATGGGCAAAACTTATGTGACTCGTTCTATCGAAGTATAAACTGTGCTAGGGTATTGTAGTTGGGTTTTGTATAACTATAACTGTGAACGCACATCCCTGGAAATCTCTTATTTCTAATATTTTTACCTCTTTAATTATTTGCAATTAGTTGTTTATTGCTTTCAAACTTTTTTTAGTTTTAAAAAATTCCAAAATTCTCGATTTTCCAAATAGTGAACAAAGCTTAGTAGAAGGTAGCCAGTCTATGACTTTATTCCCCGTGTTCGATATCTGGTACTGACCTTTAGCTATACTATATATACTCTGTATACTTGCAGGTTTATTTAGTGCTAATAAAAAGTGCATCAGACGTCATCGCGTCTCGCTGACAGCCAGTGTCATCCTCTCGGTGCTCAGCGCCGTCAGTCCTCTCAAATTCACCACGACACAGCATCGTCGCTGCTCGAACTCCCTCGCCAACCGTCGTGCCTCATCGACACAACGTGTCGTCTGCTGTCCGGAGATCCTCGAGCCCGAAATCAGTCCACTTCAGGTTTCCATGTGTAATCATTTGGAGGCGGCGGTGTTTTGGGTGAAAGTATGATTGTAATAAAAAATAGTGTTAAAATTTTAGTGAAAATGATAGAGGGCAATTTGGTCAATTTATAAATATCATGAGAAAAATAATAAGAAAAAGAAGAGAAAATAGATAAAAATTCAAAAATCCCTTGTTCCGAAAAATTCGCATGCCACGATACCATATTTCGAAAGGCGTGCGAATTGAATCATAAATTTCGAAAGGCTTGAGTATTGAGCCCCTTTTTCCGAAATCTCTCAGTGAAGAAAATGTAATTTACTTTCCTTTTATACTCCCTCTGTCCCAAAAAGTTTTTCACATATTTATCACTAACTCATTCCTACTCACATTTTATTATAAAACTAATACTCCCTCCTCCTACTTTAAGAGTCCCGATTTATCATTTTTGGGTGTTCCACTTTAGAAGTCCCAGTTGGAATATTCTATAAAAGGTAATAGCCCCCACATTCCACTAACCTTTTTCCATTCACATTTTATTATAGAACTAATATATTTTTTTATCTTTTTCACCAACTTTCTTTTACATTTCTTAAAACTCGTGCCAAACTCAAATGAGACTCCTAAAGTGGGACGGAGGGAGTATATACAAGTAGAACCCACATTCAACTAATCTTTTTAACTCACTTTCCATTACATATCTTAAAACCCGTGCGCAATTAAAGTGTGACAAAATTTATGGGACAGAGGGAATATATTTCATCCGTACCTATAAAATAGAAACTTTTGGGATTACATATATTTAATGCACAATTGGTAAATTAAAAGAGATAGAAAGAAAAAGTTAAAAGTAAATTGACTATTGTTAGTGGAAAATGAGACTCAACTTATTACAAAGAATTAAGTTACCAAAAATAGTGGTGTATTATTTTTATGAGACAGACAAAAATGAAAAGAGTTTATATATTTATGAAAATTGCCTCAATGCTCAATGGGCTAGCCCAAAATATGAATATTTAGGGTTAGAGTAAGCAATTTTTAACCCGATTAGCCTGCAATCCGTGTAGGATGATTAAAATTTGATGGACCATTCCGATTGACATCTTTACATCAGTATGAGGTGACAAATAAAACAAAGATAAAGGTAATGGATTTCTGTTAAAAAGAAAAATCACCTTTCATTTATGTATTGTTTTAAGTTTTTTAATACTCCATAAAACTATGAATTTATAACCACTAATTAGGTTAGTTCAAATAAAGCAAAATAAGTTAATGAAGAATCAAAGGTTATTTGAGTAATTAAATAATAGTATTACCTCTGTCTGATAATAGATGTCACACTTATTTTTAGTTTGTCCTATAAAAATGTCAAATTTCTTTTTTTGAAAAAAATTTCTCTTACATTAATATAAATTTATATTTTCACTCTTTACTCAACACACAAAACAATACTCCCTCCGTCCACCATTTAAAAAGCCATTTTGACTCGGCACGTGTTTTAAGAAAATTTTTTGACTTTGTGAAGAAAAGTAAATGGAGAAAGTGAGTGGAATACGTGACCCATTTAAAGTATTAGTTTTATATTGGATTGTGAGTGTAAAAAGTTGGTAGGATGTGTGATCCGCATACTAAAAGTGGAATAAAGTAAATGGTTCTATAAATCGCGGACAAACCAAAATGGTAAAATGGTTCTTTAAATCGTGGACAGAGGGAGTATCTCCTAAAATCTCGTGTCATTACTCAAGTGTTGCCATCTATTATGAGACGGGGGAGTACATATTTTGTTCTAAAAAGTAGGTCTAATGAAATGAGCCACAAATGGTTGTTTTTCACGCACCTTAGGCGTAGTGTTTAATAACGATTTTTAAATATACTGTAATTTGAGAAAGTGTTGAATCATTTGACTGAAAATATAAAAAAATCGATACTAATATTGTTATACAACTGAATTTTGATTACTTGAATGGTATTGGTAGTATATTATTTAACATTATTAGCTAGTAAGTAAATTTATGATGATTTCTGAAATGTGCCACGCTTTAAACGGCGAAATATTTATGAGCGGTAGTGTGCACCATTAATATACCATAGTTTTGGACAAGGGAAACCTCTGGAAATCATTAATTCACTCAATTTCGATAATCATTATATACAGCTTCTTGCAAGAGTTTAATACTTATATACTACTATTACTCATAAAATGCTTACAAACCACATTTAAATTTTAACATAAATATATTTTCGAATTTAATTAACAGCCTCGACTATGCATAAGAAATTATGCCTTGGTTGAAGATTTTTCAAATTCAAATATATATTGCACTAGCAAATACAAGCTGATTTACTAAAAGGCACAATCTTGTTTTCGTTATAAGTCAAAAGCATAAACAATAGTAGTATTAACTTTTTTTTTTATTAAATTTACTTTGTGGTCATCCCCTATTTTGTTTTAGTTGCAATGATTAGTGGTAATTGACTTTAAACTTGTCATTATGATAGTTAGGCACTATACTAGCATTTGTCAATGTTCAACTCCACTTTCACAGTTTATGCAAACAATCAGATAGTTGTAATCATAAGCTTCAATAAACTCAAGTATCACATCTTCAAATCCATTTTAACTTTTCATTGGATTCTTCTTCCTACCTTTCTTATTTACTACGACTATACTATTTAAATTTACTGTCTTGAGTTGGACTTAATTAATTTAAAACCATAGTAATACGAGCCAGCTAACACAGTGGCGGATCCAGGATCCAGAAATGGAGGGGGCGGAATATATAATATTAGCTTGGTTTAGTGCGGACATGGCTATTTTTTTGGTTATTCGGGGCGACGCCGGAGGCAAACGGAGGGGGCGGACATGGTAAAATTACATCCCGATAAGGGAAAAATAGTCGCACGGTGGGGGCGACCGCCCCCTCCTGCCCCCCTAGATCCGCCACTGAGCTAACATATGTAAACATAAAATGTATAATACCACATTCTTTAACGAATATTAATTCAAATTGACAGAGCCCTTTAAATTAAATGCATAATATAAATGTGCTTTTCTGGAGCGCATTAAGCGTTGATATTTGTGAGAGAATGAGATCCAATTTCGAATTCCAATTTCAAGTTTCGAAACTGGAATCCAACAAAAAAGACTAGAACAATAACGTTGAGAAACATAAAAAACATTTTGAAACCATAACTAAATATTTCTTAATTCACTTTGCCTTTTCCAGAGTTTACTTCATTTCTCTATAAAACTTTGTTCTTTCTCTCTCATCATCACTATTTCTGTGTGAGAGCAGTTGTTACAAATGGCACTCAATTCCAAAAATCCAACACAGACAAACAACTCTTCGTCTCTCTCCACTTTTCCCAAACACAGTTCTTGAAATCTTCATCCTTTGCTTCAGCTCAAAAGTTGAGTTTTTTGTTTCAAATTCTTCAACCCCAGAAAAAAAAATCCCATCTTTGAGATGAAGAGACAGCTGGGCCTTGCCGTTTTCATGGCGGGTGCCATTTTTTTGGTGCTGAAATGCAATGCTGCTGAAAAATCTCTTCTTGAAAGCGATAAGCAAGCATTGCTAGATTTTGCAAACAATCTCCCTCATTCTCGCTCTTTGAACTGGGATGCGAATTCCCCAATTTGCCACAACTGGACCGGAATCTCCTGCGACGATGAGGGCAACAGAGTAATTTCAGTAAGGCTGCCGGGAATCGGCCTCCACGGCCCTATTCCGGCCAACACGCTCGGCCGCTTATCAGCTCTGCGGATCTTGAGCCTCAGATCCAACGCCATTGATGGGTCTTTCCCGCTTGATTTTGGGGGCTTGAAAAACCTAACCTTTCTTTATCTTCACTACAACCGTTTCTCTGGGCCACTCCCTTTGGATTTCTCTCTCTGGAGGAATCTAACCGTGCTTAATTTGTCTCACAATGCCTTCACCGGCACCATCCGTACCTCCCTTTCTAGCTTGTCTCAGCTCACTGCATTGAATCTTGCCAAGAATTCTCTTTCCGGTGAAATTCCTGATTTGAATTTACCTAATTTGCAGCAGCTTAATTTATCAGACAATGATCTTGTGGGTAGTGTTCCTAGGTCGTTGAAGAGGTTTCCCAAATCTGTGTTTTTGGGAAATGATCAATCTTTGTTGGATTACACTGTCACTAGCTCACCTTTAGTGTTAGCACCGCGTGATCAAGGTTCAAGAATCAAGAATGTAGGAAAGCTTAGTCAAAATGCAATGCTTGGGCTTGTGGTAGGTGGTTCTGTTGTAGGGCTTGTTGGCTTTGGTTTCCTGTTGTTTGTGTGCTTGCTTAGGAGGAAGGCTGACAACGATGATGATGTGTTTACTGGGAAGCTCGAGAAGGGGGAGAGAGCTATCTCCGGGGGCGAAGATGGGAGTGATAAGTTGGCCTTCTTTGAGGGGTGTAACTATGCCTTTGATTTGGAGGATTTGTTGAGGGCTTCCGCTGAGGTGTTGGGTAAGGGCACGTTTGGGACGGCCTATAGGGCGATCATGGAGAACGCAACGACAGTGGTGGTGAAGAGGCTCAAGGATGTGAACGTCGGGAAGAGGGATTTCGAGCAGCAGATGGAGTTGATTGGAGGCATCAAGCATGAGAATGTGGCTGAGTTGAGGGCTTACTATTACTCAAAGGATGAGAAGCTCATGGTTTATGATTATTACACTCAAGGGAGTTTGTCTTCGATGCTTCATGGTAATTTTTTAGAACTTTTCTCCATTTTTGCTTCTTAATTTCTTTGCAAACAACTGTGATTATTGATGTGTGGAAAGATTAAGAAAGCCTTAGTGATTTATTTTTTTTATATTTACAGCATAGGCAGTTGTATCAACCAAAGCATCTTAATGGGCCTTAGAAGAATAATCTCTCTTAGCTTTTTGTTTGCTAACTACCATTTTTTATATATACTATTCTTTTTGGGATGATTGATTCTTGTTTTGTTCTTACAATTATTAGTCTTGCATTATTGTTGATTATTATGGATGTAGCTGTTGCTAATAGATGGATGATCAAAGCGGTTAGGTAGTTGTGACTCTTGTCGAAACTTGCAGGAAAACGAGGAGAAAACAAGACTCCGTTGGACTGGGAAAGGCGAGTAAAGATAGCCCTAGGAGCTGCAAGGGGCATTGCCCGTGTCCACGAAGAAAACAACGGGAAGCTTGTCCATGGCAACGTGAAATCCTCCAACATATTCCTAAACCCTCAAAACTATGGGTGTGTGTCGGATCCTGGCCTGGCAGCAGTAATGAGCTCGGTGCCTCCACCAGTAGCTCGTGCTGCAGGGTACTGCGCCCCGGAGGTGACAGACACGCGCAAGGCAACACAGGCGTCGGATGTGTACTGCTTCGGAGTGATCCTACTGGAGCTCCTGACAGGCAAGTCCCCAATACACACGACCAATGGGGACGAGATCCTCCATCTGGTGCGGTGGGTCCACTCAGTGGTCCGGGAGGAGTGGACAGCGGAGGTGTTCGACCTTGAACTGCTCAAGTATCTGAATATAGAGGAGGAGTTGGTGGAGATGTTGCAGATAGCTATAGCTTGTGTGGTGAGGATGGCAGAGCAGAGGCCTAAAATGTCACAAGTTGTGAAGATGATTGAGAATATGAGGCCGGGCGAGGGCTCCATTCCGATGCCTTCATCACCGGGCGTCGTCTGAGTATCTAACCTTGTCTTGTCTGAGGAGTTGGGTTCACCGCCTTGGTGGATGCAGTTGAAATGGAAGTTTGGACTATAATTTGACACTTGATGATGTTCATCGATTTTATTCTGATATTCTTGATCAGTTTCTTGGTCAATTTTTTTAGACATTACATTTGATATTGATCTATTTAGTGCTTAAATCCAGTGTGTTTGTTCTTCACTACCATATTTTTTCAATCTTGAATTGAATGTTTTTTAACTGCCATTAATCAATTGATCTCTTTGTTGTTTCCACTGATTTCGATCGCCAATGCAGTGTACAGTAGCAAGTATTATAGTAGGATAAAATAAAATATATTGGTTGTGTAGAATTATAAAAATTAACATAATTCAAAGTTATTAAATTCGATTTGTAGAATTATGAAAATTAGAAAATTGCGACAAACCATAATTCAAAGTTCAAGATTGCCTTTCAAATTTTAGTAAATTTGCTTTCGGTCTAAATCTTTGCAGGTATGTTGTGTGGAATTTTATGGTTAGCCAGAATACATAAGGCTATTAATAAATAGGTAAGTGGAGTATGAATTAGTTACGATTAAGTATTTCTGAATTTAGGATTAGTTAAGGGTAATTTACCTTTAAATTTCTAAATTTTTATCGAATCCTGATATTGAACTAGTTCTAAATTTCATGTTAATTATAAAACTATAGATTATTGCGCCTAATATCACAGAATGTTCGAAAATTGCACCTTTTTTTTTTTGACAAACTTTAAACTTAGGCAAATATTACCATAAACTTCAATCTAGGTGTTAATTTCCGCCGATTATATTATGTGGTAAATTTTAGCCTACATGGCTTATCAGAATGTTTATTAGACCTTTTTACATCCTCTTGTAAGATAGCACGGCTACCGAGTACTAAGAAGCATAGGAGGAGTCTGCGACGAATGAGTTTTTTGGCGGAGTAAAAGGCACGGGTGTCAAAGCGTCGAAATGTGACAATTAATGGCGGACGAAGACAATTAATGGCGGACGAAGGGAATAGTAATATTAGCACTAGTATGTATGAGAATTAGAGTGAACTACGTGCAGTGGCGGATCCTAAAATTTTAGACTGGAGGTATGATAAATAATTTCTTCAACTTGGAGATTTGAAATTCAATCGATTTTTTTATTCTTTTATCTCAATTATTTATTTTCTGGCGAGTCATTGTGCATAAACATGGATCATTTTTTGGTGTTTCATTACTTGAAAATTGTTTTCAACTATTTAAAATGGCGTTCTTACTAGAAACTACTCTCCCCGTTTCCAAAGAATAGACTAGTTTAATTCATTTTTGGTCCTCCCCTAAAATTAGACAAAGTCTAAATAAGAAAAGTTTTGAACTACTAATAACGTGGACCCTACAACCACTAACACTACTTCTACTACCTTTCCTCCCTCCCCCTCTCTCTCTTACTTTATTCTATTTCTCTATTGCTTTACCAATTACACAAAACTCGTATCATATACTCACCCCGTCCCAAGGAAGATGACCCCTTCATTAAGCGGCACAAAAATTTATGCAACTTTATTTTGTGTGTGAAGTGGAGAGAGTAAAGTAAGAGAGTGAATAAAGTAGAAAGAAAGGTGTTTCCATTTTTAGTAATGAGTCATCAACAAATTAATAAGGAAAGTAAATCATCTTCTATAGGACGCTGAGAGTACAACTTTGTCAATATTTGGGGAACGGAAGAGTATATTTTAGTTTAAAAAGAGTTTAAATAAAGTTAAATACACCATATTTTCTATATATAATCAAATATTTGCATAATTAGGAAGTATAAATAATAAAGATTATATTCAATCATATTAATATATTTTATTGTGTAGAAAACAAATGAGAAGACAAATAATAAATCATTATATTTAATGATACGGTAGTTAGAAGCATTACTAAGCCAATCATACGTTCATATGTAACAAAAGTGAATCAATTAACAAATTAAAACCAAAATGCAAGCAAAATAGCAAAAATTGTTCCCGACAGGATTAGAATCTGGGTGTAACTTTAATGTATTGGCATGTGAGCTTTTTATCACTAGGCTAGTCAAGGTTTTGGAGTTATAATTGTATCCCCTAGTTCTTAATTGGCTCCGCTAAGTGACTTCATATTTAGCTCCTAGTGTTTTTGAATCTATCACCACATGTTCCTAGCAAAAAGAAATAGCACCGTTAACTCCAAACATTAAATTTATTCACGAATGAGGTCATTTTTCACCTTTATGACTTTTTTGGACTAAAATGACCTCCAGATCTTGGAGGGCAGTTTTTGTACATTCAAACTCTCTCAAGTGCACAAATCAATTTTTTTTTACCTATTCTCCATGCAGCAGGTATCAACTACCTCAACAATGATGTTTAGCATTTTGTAGTAACTGTTATCGTGTTGTGTCTCTTCGCATCTAAAATGCCATGCACCAACCAACTACTCTGATATGTCGATTGTCATTTGATAATATTTTTTGGATTGATAAATAACCATATTATATTATCCACGAACAGTGGCAGATCCAGGGAGGGTAGGGAGGGGCAGGAGGGGGCGACCATCCCTCCCGACGACCCGCTACCATGGACCCGGACGTAAATTTTCCTTAGATGCCCCCTCCGATAGCTTCCGACATCGCCCCTCCTTTCTCTGTTAACTTCCGATAAATTTTATTTCGCTCCTTTCATTTTAGGATCTTGGATTCGCTCTAACCACAAATAACCACCAAGCAGTTAAACTTGATGCATGGCACACATGTACGTCAACCAATTTCCTCTAATCGATGTGTTGGTTGTGAATTATGAATTAGTTTACTAATAAACTAATTAGCTACTGTCTCATAACTCCACCGTAATGTACATGCAATTAATATATGTGTGTACAACAGTTCCACACGTCACATATATGCACATTAATATTTTATATATATGTATATCATCGTTACTTTATACTCCCTCTGTTTCATGTTAAGAAACATTTCTTTTGGCACGAAGTTTAAAAATAATATGTTAAGTGGATGATGAATAACTCAAGAGAGAATAAAGTAAGAAAAATGAAGAGAGATTAAAGTAAGAGAGGGTATTACTTTTTGCCAAAAAAAAATGACTCAATTATATTAGAACATCCCAAAATAGAAAAATGACTCTATTAACATGAAATAGAAAGAGTATACATAGATTGAAATACCTTTCCTATATTTATAGTAGTACTGTTGTTTATATACCAAACTAGTTTTAAACGCTAAAGCCCAAACACATAATTATAAAACAATACGGACTTCATTACAACTTTATTTATAGTTTATTATAGGGAATTCAAAGATTTAAATACAATGACATCATGTAGCATAATTTAAAAATCTGAAGTTCATTATAAGTTTGTTATTAGTTCATTATAATGAACTCCAGGTTGTCTCATAATGATGTTGTTCGGAGTTTAATGTTTAAGACTGGTTTGACATTGATCATAATATAGTAGTACTATATATAGATATATAAAAACACATTATATTATTTTAATTAGAGGCAAGAGAGGATCAATACACCCGATCCTAATCTTTTTATCGAAATTGATCTATCACGGTATCGTCTTTAATAATAAAATCCCTTTTAACTTTTAATATTATGGACTTGTACTTTAATATTAAACCAATAGATACATAAGTCACATAATAATATAAATAATCTTACGTGATAGGAACATTAAAAGGAAGAGGAGGACTTAATCCCTCACCAACCAATTGTTTTCATTTTTTAGAGCACCTGCATCAGCTGCTCGCCGATGTGCTTTTGCCGACGGCACGGCCCTACTCAATGCATCGAGCACCGCCGTGCCGCTGAGCAGGCTGAAGTGTCGCGTTCTGATTGGCCAATGGCAATGCCGTTGGCATATTCTTTTTTTTTAAAAATTTGAAAAATATTAAAAATTTGATTTTAAATTAAAAAAAAATTATTTTCCCACTTCCCAATAAAATATATCCATTTTTTCTCAACTTTTAATTTATTTTTCATTATTTTCATCCCAAAATTCACATTTTCATCTATAAATACCCCCATTTCCACACAAATTATTTTACACCACACTACACAAGATACTTCTCTCATCAATTCTGAAAAGTGCTGCATCTTGCGCTCTCCCTCACTCTCTTTTTTTTCGTTAATCGTTGTGGTTTGCTCAAGTTGGATTATCAAACTGATCCGGCTGGCCAATTGTACGCCTTCTACCTGTGAACACAGGTGAGTGGATCCGGTGGAGATTAAGACTGATCAACTCGACTTAGTCCGACTTGAGTGAGATAAAAAGAAGAGTTCAAAAGTATGTTTTCAAAACCTTAACCCACAATACTATTAACTAGTATAGGGAAGTAATGATCGATCCCACAGAGCTGATGTGTTTTACATTTGTTGTTGGACACGAAATGGGAATGGCTGCGGCCGCGCTTTAGAGGGGTGAGTTAAGATAAACTACTTGTCTTGAGAGAATAAACTAACTAAACTGATCAACTTGCTAAGGCTTAACTAAATCTACTTGATCAACTCATATAGAAATTTTCCTGAAATGGACAAACAACATAAAGTGAACGATTGTCAGTCTCCTACAAAACGTACGGTAAAGTAAAACTTTTCTAACAACTTCATATTCTTCATAGAATCAACATGAAAAACAGAGCAAAAAGAACAGATCTGAATAATCACGAAAGACGAAATATCATAACAACTTATAAACTTGAATCTACTCCTAAATCTAAACTACGACTACGTAAACAAGAAACTAAACCATTTTCATGCAAAATAAAGCATCAAATACCAGATCTAAACATCCTAACAAATTTAATCCATAATTTTCTTCGCAATTAGACAAATCATAAGTTTAAAACTCAGATCTGACCAAATCAACATGAAACAAAACATTTTGAGCTAAGACATGCAACATAAAACGGAAATCAAAGTAGATCAGAAACACCATGCATGAACACAGAACATATCAGTTGGAAACGAAGCCATAACTCTACTTTTACTAAATCAAAAGTATCAAGAGTCGATGACATCAAAAGCAAACTGAAAATAAACAAACGAAAACAGAGATTGTTTCATCGCCTCTTTTCGAAGCGGAATAGCAGACCAGGACGATTAAAATGCAGAAAACCAACACAAAACTATGACTAAACTAAACTAAAACAGGAACCAACTGTGTAATCCATGGAATTGTAGAGTGTTGAGTGTTGGGAGCCCCCAATTCCAGCTCTTGAAGAGAGCTGAAAACTACTGAGCGTCAAGGGTTGGGAGCTGCCTCCTTCCTCCTTCTCTATCTCCATTTATAGGAAGACGTGAATTCTTAGGGCATTTGTTCTCTTAAAAGTCTGCTTTACCCTTTGCCTTAGGGATCTTTCTGGTGTGACGCATCAGTGTTCAAGTTAGGTGCTCTCGCTGCATGCCATTTGATTCAACTTGATTCGTTTGCACAACAATTTTAACTCCTTCTCCTGATCCAGTCGTTCACCTAGTTGATCAACTTGTTTTCTAAAATTGGCGGACTTTCATATACACCTGGCTCAAAATTGGACGTTAGTTCACAAATTTGATGTAGTATTATGATAGAACACATGCATGAAACGAGCCTCATCAAACTGCTCACACTTAACCCATATTTGTCCTCAAGTATGAAAGAAAAGAAAAAAAGAAAAGAGGCAAGTTTGAAAGCATGGTTCCTCTTTAAAACAAAATAAACAGACGCAACTATGTAAAAGACCTAGAAAAGGTAGAACACATAAGTAAACTAAACACATTGATAAGTAAAGAGAAAAGACAGAAAAGGCAGAACTGGTTTATGTTGTTTGGCAATCGTCCCCACAAGCTTAAGGTCAATCCAATCGTCTACAATCTTAGATTCCTCCCCCCCTCTTCTACCTAATCATGCTTGTCTGTTTGTCAAGATATCTTCTATCTATCCAACTGTTGGATTCACCCAGTCACTCAATCCGCACCAGAATTGTTAGGACCATTCTCTCATTCATTTTTCTATACCATTGATGCTCGAGTTCTGTTGACAGAAGCTAACTCCTTAAGGTCTTTATTTAGGTTGTAATGGGGCAAGGGTTGAAGTGTATAAAGGTAATGGTCCTATGGGTTCTAAGTTCATAATGTATGAACAAGTGTGAAGGACTTGTGAACTTAGGGACAAAACTAGGATAACCTCCCTTTATACAATCTGAAACTTTCCCATCCTTAGAGTTACCCTTGGCCATTTTAGCCTTATTTTTCTAACTTTTTTCATAGGTTCAGGTTACATCATTTCATGCCCTCTTTTTTTTTTTTCTATTTTCCTTTCTTCTCTTTTTTTGTGGGTCGGGTTATACATTCTTCCTGCCCATTTTCTAATTTTCTTTTTCTATCTCTCTTTTTTTTGGGTCAGGTTACAATGTTTCCTGCCCGTTTTCTTTCTATCTTTCTGTTTCATACTCCCCTGTTTCACAACCTATCTCCTATCCCGAATGGTAAGTTGCCCCAGCCTATCCCCTTGTTCACATGAGATGAAGGCTTAGGGTTTTCAAATAAGGGATGATCATATTTCAGGCTCAAAAGGTGTAACTAGGGAGTGCCCTTTCAATAAAGCGGGTTCATATGATTCGAAAGAATTAAGCTCAACTGGCTGTTCTTATTGCCTTTAGTCCTTACTAGCTTATGTCATTTTCCTCTAAGCATCAATGGCAACCTCCCTATATTTTTTTTATTTCAGTAGAAAGTGTTCTACTCTGGCTTCTAACTCACATTTAGAGGGCTTCACAGAGGGATTAGATTAAAGCTACTTCTATCTTTCTCACGAAGGGAATCTCACAAATCAACATGTATCCTTTCTTCAATCACTCTTACTAAGGGAAACTTGCCTTTATTTTCTTAAACCAGTTCTTACATAAAAACACATAAAGCAAAGCAACTTAACAGAAGATTCCTAACTGACCAACACATAATTTTGACACTAACTACATCATTGTTCCCCCCTCCCACTTCATTACAGCTTGTCCTCAAGTGACTTGATGATGTGGAAAACAAGGTTGTTAGTGTCAAAAGCAGAGAAACAAACTTTTCTCACTTAGACCAAACAGTGGGCTAAGTGGGAGAAGATGAAAACATATCAAACCTGAAACATGAACAACTGAAACAGAAAAACAGAGAAACTTCTCACATTTAGACCAAGAAGTGGGCTAAGTGTGAGAAGAACAGACAGAAAACCAAAATTACACAAAACATACTTTTAACAAAAACTTCTCATACTTAGACCATGCAATGGGCTAGGTGTGGGAAGAACACAGAACATACACAAACATATTAACAAGGAAAACAGATAAACTTCTCACACTTAGATCAGACTATAGGCTAAGTGGGAGAAGAACACAAAAATCATGAACCAACATATATATACAGGAATAAGGGAGCATGCTCAAGCTAAAAAGAAGTAAATATGAACCGGAAACTAAAGTTTACTTGATTCTGCTAGTTTAGTTCCTTTTCTGACTCCCTTGGGAGCCAGACTGCCTCTCCAACTTGACTCTCTCTGCTGACGACGAGGTGGGCATCTCCTTGGGTGGTTGGCTGGTGGTGGTGGTTGGTTTCCTTTTCCTTAGTGTCCTGGTAGAGGTTGTATCTAGAGTGGTTTCCTGGGGTTGGCTTCCTTTTGAGGTAGAGGTAGCAGATAAAAGTTGGAGGGCTAATTGATTGTTCTGCTCCGCCAGATTTTTCATCCTCTCGATCAGAGAGAGTGCTTGGGTCATATTTTCGTTCTGGAGCTCCATAAACGCTTGTTTTTTCTCATTGGCCTCGCTGAATTTATTCATCATGAACTCAATGATCCGCTGCCATTTTTCCTTCATACCCTCCGGTTTCTTCTTGGTCTAGCGTGGCCTCACCTCAGGCGTTGCTGGCTTTGCCTTGGTAAGAGATAGTCTCTCTGAAGGAGTCTTCACTTCTGCAGCCTCCTCGGGCTCATTATCTCCTTTGCTTGGGGTCTCCTCACTTTCTTCCTCCGATTGCTCATGCTCATGAAACACCACTACACCCTTTTTCCTCTTCATAATCCGATGCTGATGAGATAAGTAGTATCAACCACTCTGGATCCTCACACATCACAATAGAGGATCTTGGGATTGTCATCCTTGGCATAACATTCCTTATCAAATATGCTCCCACCAAATGGCAAGCGTATAAGTGGCGAACGAGGTGATGAGTTATTTTAACCTTCTTGACCATGCACCACATGAAATACAATTCGATTGTGGTGACTGTGGTGTTGTTATGGCCCCAGAGGTTGTTGGCTAGAAAGGAATACGCAATCCTTAGAACAGGGTCTGCAATCTCATCTCCTGTTGATTCACTTGTCTTAAAAAGATTCGCACCCTTGGCCCCTATTAAATTCCACACTTCCTCAGCATTGAACTCCTCCGTGCATTTTGGTTGGCCAATCTCTCGCAGAGACCAATCTCCTATTCGGTCTTCTTCGGTGCTCAGTAGTCCCAATCTCAACGACCATTCCCTAAGGTTCATCACCATTTCTTGATTGAATATTCTGAAATGGATGAACTCTTCATCCAAATCGGTGGTGTACTCAAAATTGAAGGATGTGAAGAATTCCTTCGCCAGATTCAGCGGCACCTCACAAGGTGCGTGTTCCAGCAACCATCCAAAACCGATTCCTCTAATGTGGCCAACTAACTGCTCTTTGACGCCGATCATTCGCAACGAAGGATAGTGGATTTATCTTCCGGATTGCGCTGGCCTTGACTCTGATACTCTCCCCGCGCAATTCCCTCTCAACTTTTGGTCTTCGAAATGGATCATAGCCTCCAACAGCTTTTGATCCAGGTCGATCTCAATCCTTTCAAATGCTCCGATATGCTGCTCCTCTGGGTAGTGACTTGGTTGGGTAGGGTTGGCAATAGCTTCCCGGATCACTATCCCCAGTGATGCCGGTCTTGAATTCGTACTCTGACTTGGGGTTGCCACCCGCTTCCCCTTTCTTTTTCTTTCCGCTGCTTCTCTTTTTGCAGCCACCAAGACTGCAACCTCTTCCCGCATGCTTCTGAGTTCCTCTCTATCCAGCCCCCTCTGTGTACGGAGACTCCTCCTAGTTGCTCTCTCACTTAGGGTTTCCCTGTCATCACCCGACTCTTCTTCTTATTCTTCTTCTTCCACATTCACCACTTCTAGTGCTTTTTCTGTTGATCCTCCCCCAACTGGCTTTAGAGTCCCTTCTTTCCTTTCTCCCCCGATTCCATTTTTCCCTCGGCTGTTTCCTTCTTCGCCGGACTCCACCCCTCCTTCGATCTCCACTTTTTGTTCAAGATTGTCTGCAGATCTGGTTGTTTCTGACAAGAGGGTTTGAGGCTGAAAAGCAGTCGATGTGCTCAGGGGTTGTGCCGCTAATTCTGTCGGGATTAGTTCTCTGATTGGAGTTCCGAACGGAATTGGAGTGACTTGACCTTATTCTTCCTTAAATCTCTAGGCCAATTTGGAGAAAACCTCACTCATCTTGTCGCTCGGAATGAACTTTCCCATTACGTCTCCAAATATTTTAAGGTACGTACTGCTCATGGATGTCTCCGTTGGCTGAGGAGTACCTCAAGTTGGGGATACCCTCGATTGGGGAGTTGGTGGTGTCATGATTTCTGGAACTGGAGTTGACGGAATCAACCTTGCTCGCCGTCCTGTGAATGGTTTCCGAGTCTGGCCGGACGCAAATGATTTTTCCATGGGTGTTAGTGTGGGATGCATGCGCCTGAAACAGGGGGACACAAATTAGGAATTTTCGGAGGTTGGAGAAAACTAAGGGGCTGAAATGTGAAAAGGTTAGAGAGAGGAGGAAGTTTGATAAATAGAGGTAGAAGGAGAAGAGGGAATGGTCACCATGATGTCAGCGACCGTTCGACTTCTGCGCTAGATTTTGAATTTTGAAATTCTCCATATTTCTCCCTCTTTTTACCTCTTCCGGTTAAAAATAAATTTTTGCAGTAATTCTCTCTCTCTCTCTTACCTATTCAATCAAATCCTTATTTGAAAATAATGTACCGGAAACAAAATAAGATTCTCTGGAGTATTGGCAGACGGTTTTCAAGATTTAAAAGAGAATTGAGTTGAAATTAAAATTTCCTTCCAGATACGTCCAAAGATTTGGAAAATATTTTTACCATTTTCTGAAATTAGCTTTTTGTTTTGAAAATTTTCTTAAAATAAAATAAGAGACAAGTAAAAACTTTATTTTGGGTTATAGGCAACTTTCGAAACTCGCTTGATCAAGTACTTTTCCCACACATGTGTATTGGGCTGAATAAGTAAATTTTCAAGAATTTCCTAGCGGCCATTTATTCATTTGATCAAGCTGAACGTGCATAGTAGGATTTCTACCGCTACACATACCGCTGATTTATTACTTTTTTCGTTTTTAGATTGATTGACAAAGAAAAAGTTATATGGTAGGATACTCCCTGAAACTTCGTAATTCCCAGGATGTGTTGGATCAATTGAGTTCCTAATTGCTTCATCCCAGTTTGAACTTGGCTTACTTCAATGTCCACTGAGATTTGAGAAGTAGTACTTTCTGCTTAGTTGATCATCTCTGCAACTCTGTGCTTTTGTTCTGACAGCTTCCTTTCCTTCTCATAGTCATTCATCCTCTGATCTCCGTTGCCAATCTTGCAATTGACTGGATCAATTGGTTTTGAGTTGCTTTCCAACTTGATCAGCTCAGAAGCAAACAAATCTTTATGGGAATAGTCATCAACTGGGGATCCTGAATTAACACTTCTTCTCTGTATCCACTGATTTTTTTGAGGTTTGATCACCATCGTGTCTGCCCACTTTTTCTTGTGATTCTTGTACATCCCCTGAATCTTTTTCTTCTCGTTAGGACGTAGTCCACGGTCAGGAGGTTCTTTCATCTTGAGTGGTTCCGGCCATGGTTGTAGCTACACCCAGTAGGTGAATCTTGCAGCCTTTCTTTTGGTCCTTCATTTCTTCAGCTCTGGTTCTTCCTCTTCATAGCATCCATCAGACTTGTCAACCACTGGAGGCGGTCTCTCTGTTGATGCAGTCTCTCTTTCCTCTCCAGGTGTAAATCCTTCCACATTCTCATTGAGTGCATGCACTGTTTGTGTTTGGAAGTAGAACAACACAACTTCTAGTCCCTCACAACTCTTGATGACTTCTCCTTCCGTCCCTTAAGGTTCATCCTTTGGTTCCTCTAGAATGCTCTGTGACACTTCGTCCTCAAGAAGTACGGCGACTGACCCTTCTTCCGCTTGGGACTCCTCATCTGCTAGTTCCACTCCAACAAATTCCATCTCTTCTTGTTTCTCCAGTGATCCCCTGACTTTTGCTCCGCATCTGATGGCTTTTTTTCCTTGGCTTCAGTCACACCTTCTTCCTCTCCCCTCTTCTCATTCACCTCAGACCTTGCTCTGTCCTCTTGTATCCCCTTCATCATATCAGTTAGTAATGCGACCTGCTTGATCATTTTGTCCATGTTGGATTTCTAAGTGTGCTGCATTTCCATCGTCAGCTCATCATTTGATCTCAAGTGGTACCTCATGCTCTGCTGGGATACGATCAATCCCTCAACCTTCCCCTCTGTAGAATTTGCATAATGATTCTCGTCCAAGGGTGGTTCAACACACTGTTGAGGCTGAGGATGGTATTAATGTTTATCAAGACAAGTTTGGTTTTGGTAATACTGGGGATTCTAAGTTTTCCAATCCTCATTTGACCATGTCGGAAGGTGAGCCTCTGCATCGGGAGGGTAGGTCTGACAAGGATGTCTGGCGAATGAAGGGTAATGCCTGGAATAGTCAGGTGGGTATGTCGGTGGGCTGAATTCAGAGCTTTGAGATTCATGTTGGTAGTGTGGATATCCTATTTACCAAGTGGGAGTTTAGGTGGAAATCGGATAGGGCTTTGTATGGTATGGAAAGGTGGGTACTCTTCCGACCAGCTCTATTCTCCACAGTGTGGGTATTCCTGTTGGTACACCTCTGCTTGACCTCCATGGTTCCAACTCTTATTTGAACTCCAGATCTCCCCTGTATTCTGGCAGAGACTCACTTGATCAGTCTGGACGTGGGTTTGGATAGGAAAGACTTGAGGTTGGCTTGACTCAATCACTGATTGGAGTGTTTCCTCTAACTTGTCAATCCGGCTCTTCAGCAGATTGTCATTGTCTCCTGTGGGAGTACTCTTCACTTTCTCTTGCAATGGGGTGACTGATGTATCACCATACTCTCTTTTTGCATTTAGAAGCCTTTCCATGACAATCTTGGCCTTACTCAACCTGAGTTTGTAGAAACTTCCTCCGCTTGATGAGTTCACTAGGTCCTTGCTCTTTGCGTCCATCCCTTCGTAGAACCTTGAGTAGACCTCCACTTCCGACTTGTTGTGGTTTAGGCACGCGTCCAGAAGACCTCTGTACCCATGCTAATATTTGCTCAAGGTCTCACCATACTCTTGGGTAGCCTTTCTAATTTCCTTCGAAGTGCATTTGTTTTTGCCGCTGAGACGAATTGGTTCAGGAACTCCCCCTTAAAGTCTAACCATGTCTTGATAATGTTTGGTCACAATCCTCTAAACCAATCTCTGCATCCGCATTCAAAGAGAGGGGAATAGCTCTTAGCTTGAAATCCTCCTCACTTGACCCCTTTGACCTTTTCTGCACTCTGCAGATTTTGCTGAACTCATGAACGAATTCAATCGGGCACTCAGCACTAGTTCCCAAAAAGGTAGGTAAGATGGCAAGTACTTCTGGGTTCACATACACAACTTCCTGCCCGTGAGTGATAGATATGGCACATGTTGGTTTATTCACCGAGTGGGCATAGAGTGAACCTATCTCCAGATCATCTACCCGATTACAAACCATGGTAGGTTCCTCCTGGGTTTCCTTCTTATCTGGGGTGGCTATTGATTCAAGTGGACTCACAAAGGTGATGTCCTCATTTTCTTCACAGTTGGCATCCGAGTTGATTGGAGGAGTGGGAGGTAATTCATCCTGGACAATGTTTGGCCCCATTCCTTCTTCTTCTGTTTGCTTCCTAAACGCAGTGCTTTCGAACTGGGGTAAACAGAAAACAACAAAAAGTTTATTTACAAAATTTAAACCAAAATTCTTTAACAAAACCTGAGACGCTCCGCCCATCTATGTGTTCCCTAGCTCCATTTGCCCCCTTAGTTTGCACCGGCGGGTTAAGCAGTCGATCCACATAAAAGAGGTCATTGATTCATCACTGTTGTTTCCTTGAGCTATCTCTAAGCTGTGATCAAAAGAAAGAAACAGAAAATATCAACAATATTTATACCAAAGTGTTTTACAACAAATGTAGGATAAGCGCCATCATCCTCGGCAACGACGCCATTTAAAAAGTGCTGCATCTTGCGCTCTCCTTTATTCTCTTTTTTTCGTTTATCGTTGTGGTTTGCTGCAACTTGATCCGTTTGCGCAGCAATTTTAACTCCTCCAGATCCAGTCGTCCGCCCAGTTGATCAACTTATTTTCTGAAAATGACGGACTTTCGTACACACCTGACTCAAAATTAGATGTTAGTTCACATAATTTGATGTAGTTTTATGATAGAACACATGCATGAAACGAGCCTCATCAAATTCTCACTCCTTCACTCTTGTATAAAATGTTCGGCTCCGGTGATCACCCCTCCGACTCCCGCGGATGAAACCATGAATGGTTCGGCTCATCGCCATTATCTAATCCGGATACGGATTTCTCGCCCCCTCCTCAAACCCAAGGTTCGCATATTTTGGGTGGCTACCGGCCTTACCCGGTGGACGAGCAAGATGCCACTGAAGGGCAATACAGGTGGGCTCCCAAACAAGGCTCGAGAGGAATTTATTCAAAGCCTGTTTGGCAGTCTCCGAAGATGTGGAAACCAGCACGAACCAATCCGAGGACAAGTTTTGGTGGTGCGTCTCTCGCTAGTACAATGCCACCCGACTGGATGACACCATTGAGTGTAATGAGAGTATGGTACGCAACGCTATCGGAAGAGCCAACGATGAAATCCAAAAGTTCTAGGGGTAATACCTCTAGGAATAGCGGTCGGCAGGGAGCGACACGAGCGAGGTGGACATCATCACGGCCGCCATGTCGACCTACCAATCAATTCAGTACAAACCATTCAAGCATCTCAATGCTTGGCAGTAGGTGCATATTCATCCGAAGTATAAGGGAAGCATCGCATCGTCCTCCATCTCCTCCAGCAAACGGTCGAGGTCAGTATCCTATCCGACGCCGACGAGGATGAGGTGGCTAGCCAGATTTCCGGAGCTCACTTGGGTAACCCCGATGCCAGCCGCATGGAAGGAAACAGGCGACGACCAACCGCCGTCGCACCACGACCCCTGCCGCACCGCGACCTCCCGCTCCCGATCCCTTTGTGCCGCCTCCACCCCTATCAACTGGTTGTGGGTCCTTCGGGTCAAATCAATATGGCCGATACGTCTCGGATGAATCCCGAGCAACTTGATTCACATCACGCAATGATACGAGCTCTCCGACAACAATTGGGGATACCGCCATCGAGCTAGTCTTCTTTTTAGGATTTAATTATGTAATTTTTAATTTGTAGGATTTTAAATTATGTAATTTTTAATTTCCATGATTTTAATTATGTAATTTTTATTTTTTTAGGATTTTAATTTTGTAATTTTTAATTTTTAGTAATTTGTAATAGTATTTCGGGTATTTTTAGTGCATTTTAATATTGTGAAAATAATTTTATTTAAATTGAATAATAGAAAAGTGGGACCCTTGAGCATGCTCTTGTGAAAGAGCATGAATGTGGGTGTTGTGCTATTGCCAGCGAGAATGTGGGCCCACTTCCATGCTCTGGCGAAAGAGCATGGATATGGATTCTCTTATCTGCTTCAACTTTCTTGAAAATTTAAAAAGCAAGCTTCAAACACTCACCAAGATAGTACCATTAAAGACTAAATCAACAATCTAGAAATATAAAATTTAAAAAAGTGAATGAAGAAAAAAATGACAACTATAGCAGAATAAGTGATATAGAATTATTATAATATACTATCTCCATGCCATTTACATGGAGCATTTCTTTTTCTCACACGACATTTATGCAGTGTTATTTTGTGAGTTAAGTAAAGAGAATAAAGTAAGATACATGGAAAACTAGAGAGAATGATATTTCCTTTTAAAAATGTGTAATTTAGAGCGAGACATCCCAAAAATAAAAATATTTCACTTAGAATGAGTCGTAGGGAGTAAAAAGTTGTTTGTAAATAGTAATGTATAGTTGCATTTTTGAAGCTTCTGCCTATTGCGTTAATTGACTTTTCCATATTAATTTCTCTTTTTCATTGGTGTATCAATTCTATAACTAAGTACTACATACGCTCTTACAATAAGAGTTAACTATTGTCATTTTAGTCCATCCCACAATAAGAGTCTACTTTTACTTTTATTATAAATGGTAAATAGGCCTCACATTCCACTAATTGATTTCATTCACATTTTATTATAAAACAATTATTCCCCTCGTCCCCCATTAGGAGTCTTATTTTGCTATTTCCGTCCGTGTCCCATTAAAAGTCTTATTTCACTTATACTATAAATGGTAAATCGACTCCACATTCCACCGACTTATTCTCTACTTTACTATACATTCTCTTCATTTTACCTATTTATTACTCCCTTTGTCCTATTACAACTGTCATATTTCTTTTTTCGCACGTGTTTTGAAAATATCATAGTAAATAATTAAAGTAAGAAGAAAATAAAGTAAGAAAGAGAATAATGTAGACGAGTATCTCATTTACATTATTCTCTCTTTTACTTGACTTTCTCTCCACTTTAACTATTTATTTATAATTTTCCTAAAATACGTGAAAAAAAGAAATGTGTCAATTGTAACGGGACGAAGGGAGTATCACTTTTTTCCCAAATAAGTGCAAAAAAGAAATGTGTCATCTTAGTTGGGACAAATGTAGTATGATATAAGCGAGACATATATTCCACTAATTTATTCAATCCACTTTTCTTTATTATTTCTGAAAACCCATGCCGAAACTAAATAGGATTCTTGTTAGGGGACGGAGGGAGTGTATAAAAGTGAGACTCATACCCCACTAACTGTTTCAACTCACTTTCATTTA
Organism: Salvia splendens; assembly: GCF_004379255.2. Classification (NCBI taxonomy): domain Eukaryota; kingdom Viridiplantae; phylum Streptophyta; class Magnoliopsida; order Lamiales; family Lamiaceae; genus Salvia; species Salvia splendens. Next base: position 18,143,192 of record NC_056043.1, on the reverse strand, counting down.
CATTTCTTAGAACCTCGTGCCCAATTAAATGTGAACTCCTATTATGGACAGGATAATTATTTACTAAAAAGTTATATAAATTGATATCAAATAATAATATCAAATAATAAATCACATTAATTGAGTAAGGGCATTCACAATAGATACAACCCTCCCAAAAATACCTTCTGCCACATCATCAGCCCTCCCAAAAATACTGGTAACCCTCCCAACAACCCCTTGTATTTAATTCATTTTAATTTTTGGTGTTTTTATCAGAAATTAGAACAACAGAAACAAAATTAATTGGAAAAAATAAACATAGAAAACACGTAAATATACTGAAATAAAACCCTATACTCACTAGTTAAATTTCTTGTCCATTGAGTTGACATTAATAAGAGTTTTTGTAACACTATATGACCACTTATTCGAAAATATTGGATTGAGGAAAAAGATAAACAGAATTATGATTTCACACTAGTTACTATTAATACGAAAAATCTTCGTTGTATTAGAATTTTGGAAAGCAATACAACGATAAACAAACTTTCAAATAAAATACAAACGATATCAACGGCTACGCGTAACCCTACGTGCCCATATCTCTTCGATTATATTGTGTTGGAGTTGAATATGAGCTTCTTGCTGACGCATACTAACAAATGCTTGGAGCCTCTCAGCTTCGCCATGCGGTACACCAATCTGTACAGGGGCGGTGGCCGCAGCGTGGCTTGATCTAGTAGCATCTTCGTTGGCCCAATTGGTGAATTTTGGACCTTCATTATAGACTATCATGTTATGCATGATGATACAAGCATACATGATATCAGCGATGCAGTTGCCATTAAACATTCGTGTCTGGCCCTTCACCACTATCCATAGCGCTTGGAGCAGACAATATGTCCGCTCTACATCCTTCCGCGCACCCTCTTGCCACTGCCCCAAATAAACTTTGTTTGGATTTGTTGAGTATCGGATCGTCTTAACAAATACGGGCCACTGGGGGTATATTCCATCATCCAAATAGTAGTCCATATTATGCTAGTTGTCGTTGGCTACGAAAGTGATAGCCGGACACTGTAACACCCCTTACCAGATTAATTTAATATTTGAATAAGTGATGTCACCTTTTGGTACAAACTCGAACTAGTATAAAATCCTTGATTTCTCTTCTATTTATATAAAGATTATTAATTTCCTTTACTTGGCAAAAAGAAAAACTGCTATATAATGTCAATATATATATTTAAACAACCTTGATAACGATTCATAAAATGTACATATTTGATAAAAGTGTATGAAATGACGAAAATATTCCAATTACATTACACTTCCTATACATGCCACGACTAGTAAATTCAAAAGAATTACCTAAGCGCAAAAGCCTACCCTAGTGACCTGACTTGAGCAGCTATACCATAAAAGCAAAAGGGCTAGTTTGATCACCTAATTTGCAGGGGGAAAAGAAAGGAGTGAGCTTCGACAAGCTCAGTAGTGTACTCAACATTAGAGCCTAATTTTCAGCGTTAAGTAAACGATATGCGACCTGTACATTTTCATTTTTATTAATTATGAAAGCACTCCAATACCAACATGATCCTATCCCTCTGATATCTGTTATCTGTCTGCACCTTAAATGGGTGGTCTGTGCGGAGTCCTCTTAAGGACTAGATCCGCGTCTGAATTTGATTTTGTTTCTGATCTGGTCCACGTACCCTAGTTTGTCACTAAGCACAGTTATATGTGTTTGAATATATGAAATTGTTGGTGATCTACGTATGCGTGTTGGTGACTGGATGAGATTGTCATATATTCTTTGTGTTTCACTCGATAATTTGCAATATGCAATTTATTTTGTATTCTATCCTATATGTTTCATGAATTGATATGTAAATATGAATCTGGTAAATTCCATGAGATCAACGGTTGATGAAAGTAAGATTTTATTATGGTTTGTTTATGAAATTAAATTTTCAGCGCTGTTGTCATATGACATGCCAATTGTACCCACAGAAACACTAAAGCACGGGGAATAAACACAGTCATGTATACTTATTTCTATATTCATACTTATTTCTGATAATATCAATCATGACACATCAACAACTTCTTTTCACACTAGGCCATATCAAATTATCAGATTAAATTCAGAATTCACATATTTCACGTCACAAGCAACATATACATATCATATATTGTATCACAGAATAGAACAAAATATTATATACAATCCCATAGACTTAATTCAGAAATTAGGACTTAATGTAGAATATACTACCTCAAAATCCAAAGTGCCTTTAACACACAAATCACTTTATACTTTTCCCATCTTCTGGCAGAGCAAGGTCAGTCTCCTTACAAAAATCATTATAAATTCATATGAACTCGGTTGAAGTTGAATTTTGGTCACATGGAAGAAGACACAGAAAACTATGTTCAACTAAAATTTGGTAAGAAAATGAGGTCATTTCCTTGGTTGAACTAGGTTTGAAACATGATGCTAAAACATGGCACAATGGTTGTCGTTTTAGTTCACTACAACATGATTTCTACTTGTATGCTCCAAGTACATACTATCTAAGATAATCCAACTACTATTCTATACTTTAATCATCCCATTAATTTCTTTAGGATTCTATGTTCATTTCATTATAAATATTCAAAAGCTTATTTTCAAAATCAAATTCATCAAAAACCACAACTTAACTGAAATATGCGAAGCTCCTCAAATAATTTTCCCAACCAAGGGTTGTCCCAAATTTCCCTTATCAAAATCACATGTTTTCTTCAAATGATGTATGAGGAAACAATCTTCCATCAGAACTTTAGAATTTCTTCTAATTGCTTAATTTCAAAATGGGAAACACTTAAGAGGCTTCTTGGTATGATGGAATGGAATGAGGAGGAAATGGAATGGAGATGGCAGTGGAATGAAGGTGGGAATGGAATGAAAGTGGGAATGGAATGGGGATTCCATTCCATTCTTGTGCTTGGTAAGCACAAAGAATGAAATTGTTATTCCTTGATTGATTCAATTCCTATGTTTGATAACTACAAATTAATATTGAAATGGAATGGAATGAAATATGAATAATTAATATGTTGATTCTACAAAAAAAATATTTAAGGTTGCGTTCGGTACTATGGAATTGAGGTCTTGGAATTGGAATATGAATAATTACATCCACAACACACACTTCATACACTACACGCACTGTACACATTTCTTAGCTAAATAGATGGAATGGAATGGAATAGCCATTCCTTAGCTAAATGGATGGAATGACTATTCCCATGTGGAATGGAATGATCGTTACAAATGGAATGGTGATTCCTAAGAAAAAAATTTACCAAGCAAAGGAATGGAATGGAGGAATGTTATTTCATTCTATCGTACCAAGTAGGGCCTAAGAATAAACCGATGGAGTCAAGACTTGTCTAAAATTAAGATACAAGGAGTTTCTTACCCAAAGTGGAGTCAAGATTTGTCTAAAGCTGCCAGAAAACGGTGGTGATGTCGTCGAAAACTGTTGGGCAGAAGCAGCGCAGAGATGGAAGAGATGGAGGGTAGCAGCGCAGAGAGGGAAGAGATGGAGGGTATCCTATTTGTGTTCGTGCAGCGGGAGAGAGGTTGAGACAAAGACAACGGTGGTCGGAGAAAAATGGTGGCTGGGCACGACTTCGACGGTGGAGGAACGTGTGTGTGTGTATGTATCGATGATATGAAGATACTTGTCGAACATGTCGGCCGGTCCTCCATAAACCAACTGCCTAATTGCATCGATCCACTTCTGTAGCAGTGATGGTCCAGGCCTGCCGCTGGAATCCCATCACATCCGGAGGTACATAGATCGCGCTTCCAACGCTAACACAATGTGCAGGAAAAGATCCAGTTGCATTCTAAAACGTTGATAGAAAATCGTCGGCCCCCACCGCGGCTCCTCGGCAAAGTAGTCCGCAAAAAGCTGATCTTGGGCACCGACGTGGTCGCGGATGATTGTAAGTCAATGCTGGATCGGTCGAGGGACTACTGACTCCAGCTCTGCTTGAATGCGTCATTCTTGTTCCAGCGGTCTTACCCCGCGGACGTCTGCTCCCACAAAACGTCCGAGATGAGCTTATCCATTGGATCCTCATCACCACCAAAAGCCATTTTAGCGAAAAGTGTGAAATTATGTGTGGAAGAGTGAAGTGAGAAAAATGGATGAAAAAAATGGAATGGGAATAGGGTATTCTATAGGTGAAATATAAAAAAAAAAAAAAAAAAATGAGGAGTCGGATAGCGTATAATAGGCGCTGAGCCTAATCTACATCTTCTCTGTATCAATTAGATAGTACCATGTGCTACATAAATTAATGAGAAATGCTTTATCTATTGCATATGAGCTGCATAAAACTCTCATGCACGATATTCTATGCTATACATAAATCTGAAACAGCAATGCAAAAAGCAATCACATACATATCAATAATGATTAAGTAAAAGAAGTTGCATCACAGAAGAAAATAAGAAACAAAGATGAGAGTGAGATTTGACAAAGATGAGAGAGAGATTTGCACATTGTTCGCAGGGAGCTTAAAGTTTTGAGGGATGTTGAGTTTCTCCCATTTTATTGGGAGGCTGTTTGAAAGGAAAAACTGTAATGGTTCTATTAGAAATGGTTCAATTAGAATGAGTCACTCATCCCTTAAAAGACCTTATAAGGGGGAGAGTTATCCATAATTATATAGATGAGCTAGGATCATCACCAAGTCGACGTGAGACAAGATTTAAGAGTTTTAACACGCCATTCACGTATGGGCTAGAATGACACATCGGACTTCCATCACGTGGGTAGAAAAGAGAAGAGAAGAGATAAAGAGATAAAATTCATCATCGACTTGAGGGTCCGCTCTGGTACCATATTAGAAATGAGCCACCCACCCCTTAAAAGGCAAGGGGGGTGAGTTATCTATACTTATATAGATGAGCTAGGATCATCACTAAAATGGAAGTACGATATGTCATTCCGGCTCACACGTGAGGGGACCTGTTAAAACTCTTAAATCTTGTCCAACATCGACTTGGTGATGATCCTAGCTCCTCTATATAATTATAGATAACCCTCTCCCTTATAAGGCCTTTTAAGGGGTGAGTGACCCATTTCTAATAGGTTCTAATAGAATCCACCACCGTGGAGTAGTTACATAGAGGTTCTCCGATTCATGCTCACAACAAGAAATATATCATCACTTCACATATTACTCTATTCAACAGCAAGAAACTTATATAATGAATGCAATTTGGATATCACGAGTTACCAGAAATGAAAAGGTTGCTTCGGAGACTATTCTTTTATAGGCACTAAGTTATACGATTTTGAACACTCCGATCAAACACAAAGAATGCCAAAAAGAATCAACTAATTAGGCGATTCGTTGATAATGAAGATTTTTCTTTGCATGTACAAATCTTTATCAAAAATGGTATAATAGACAAAGTTATTAATTTCCGTTCAAACAATAAAAAATTAAAAGTGAGATACATGATCTACGTGCAAGGGTATGGATCTACAAATATTTTGGAATATAGATTTATGATTATCGGGTGTAAATCAACAATTATTGGATAGATCTACGTGAAATTTAAATAAAGAAGAATAGTTTCCATGATTTACAGAAAATGCATTATATAGTTGGGGTATCGGTGTATGCCGGCAATGGAACAAAGGGCCACAGTTAAACGTCTCTCGAAAGGCAATGTTGTATTGGATTGAGAGAACAACAATTAATCCACTTTGAATGGAGAGATTTCAAAAATTTTGGATCTAAGTTCGCGACCTTTTGAAATTTGTGATTAAATTCGCTGACTTTTCAAAATATTGGGGTCAAGGCATGCAAATTTTTCAGAATAAGAGATTTTCAATTTTTTCTCTATTTTCTTTTCATTTTCCTTGTTATTTCCTTTACAACATTAATGAATTGACCAAACTACCCTATAAAATTTTCACCCTAATTCTAATATTTTTCACCCCAATATATTTGTGAAAAATATTTGAATTAAGGTGAATATTTTATCGGGTACTTTGGTCAATTCATTAATGTTGTAAAGTAAATAACAAGAAGAATGAAAAGAAAGAAAAAATTGAAAATCCCTTATTCTGAAAAATCCGCATGCTTTGATCCAATATTTCGAAAGGTCAGCGAATTTAATCTCAAATTTCTAAAGATCAGCGAATTTAATATCAAATTTCTAAAGATCAACGAATTTAATCACTTTTTCTGAAACCTCTATTAAAAATGTAATTCAAACATGCATTAGAAATAAACATAAATTAACAAAATTTAGAAAACAAGAAAGAACAAACAAAGAAACAAAGCAGTGGGAAATCAACAAACGTACAAAACAAACGTATTGATTTCGAGGAATCTGGGCTAAAATTTGTGGCGTGAAATAGGCTGGAATAACTCAAAAAAGAGAGGCACCGTTGAGAAGATACGAGGAGTAGAACCCTAGAAATAATTGAGTAGAATTTAAGTGTAGCAGTGAGTAATAATTTTACTAAATCAATTTTTCAAAATGAAATCACTTAAATTTGGTAAGAATTGAATTGAAGGGAAATTCAAGGTGTAGCCGTGTAGAATTATTAATTTTAGTAAATCAATTTTTCCAAATGAAATCATCTTAAATTTGGTCGGAATTAAAATCGAAGGAAAATTGAAGGTGTAACCGTGTAGGAGTATTAATCAATATCTAAGGGAAAGTTTTGGATGTAATTATATAAATTTCATTGATATTATTTTAAAATTAAACTCCATCCGTCCCACAATAGAAGTCACATTTGATGTGCGCACGAGTTTTAAGAATTATATAGAATAGTGGGTTGGAAAAGTTAGCGGAATATGATACCCACTTTTTTATATTGATTTTATTATAAAATATAAGTGAAGTGAGTTAGTGGAACGTGAAATCTACTTACCATTTATTATAGGATGGACTGAAATGGAAAAATGTGATTTTTATTGTGGGACGAAGGGAATATTATACAAATATAGTAGAAAGTGGGTTGAAAAAGTTTGTGGCATGTAGTGTCACGTAGTCCTTGTACTTCGCGGGCCTTTGCGACGTCCGTTTTGGCCGACCCTACTTACGCGGCCTGTCAACGTCATCTTTGTCCTCGCGACTTTCCTTTGGGTTGGCTTCTTCCGCGCGTGTAACCTCCTCGACCAGCACCACTTCAATCTACCTCTGTAGCGTCTGATAGAGACGATTTGGTCAGAGCCCCTTTCAACTCCCCCTCCATAACAGTCGCCTTATCTCAAGGTGGAGATTGGAAAAATGCTTGCGGAGTGACTCGACCGGTTCCCACGTTGATGGTGTAGTACTACCCGAGGACCAAGACTTCTTGCATAATCCCCTCCACTAGCACTATGCGAGCAGCGACTGCTTTGATTGGAGAATCCACCGGCCGGCTTCATAAAAAATTCCGAGGCCAAGGCGCAACCGGCCCAAAAGAAAGTGGTGGCATGCACGACTTTAAAAGCGACATATAAAAAACATTGTGCGCACAGCTGTCCAAGGACAACTTTAAACGGTAAGCAACCTTCCCAATATGTTATACGACGTCAAATGGCCCGTAATACCGACACCCCAATTTTGAAAAAAGAGGCTTTGCAACGGTTCGACCATAATAGAAGTAAAATTTTATCACCAACCTCGATTTCAATGTCACGACGGTGCCTGTTAGTAAATTCGGACATACGATCTTGGGAACAAGCGATCCGCATCTTGAGGAGTTTGACGACTGAAAGCTTCTATCCTTAAGATATGACTCTAAGTGTGTATCTCTAGCTCACATGCAGAATAAAACATATTGGGTTCACGCACTTGATCAAGATAAAACCGTCGGCGGATCAAGTAAGCTACTAACTAGTTGTTTGGTGTGCAAACTGAGAGACTTAAGGGCTTTCAAGACCTTAACCCACAATACTGTAGACTAGTAAAGGGAAGTAAGGGTCGAATCCCTCAGGGACAGAGGTGGGTTGAATTGTGTTAGGGACATTGGGAAGGTTTGGCTGCTGTCACACTTCACAGTGGGTTAAGTTTAAGACTAAGAAACTGAACTGATCAAGTCACTGAACTAAAGGATCAAAACTAAACTAAGATAAAGTGAAAACATCTTAACTATCAACTGGACTGACACACTAAAGGTATTTCTGCAAAAGTAAAATGGGACCACTGACTCAAGACATGCGCAGTATAATAAAGCTGAAACACTCTAAAAGGTGACTGAGATGGTTCTGCTAACGAACTACGACCTTCTTCTTCTACAATCAACCAAAAGTAAATTAACTAAGCTACGACTATAGATCTAACAGAGTACCTAGCATAAAACAAGAAATACGACTAATCGAGATCAGATCCATGCAAACAGACCAAAAGTAAACTACTGCTGCATCATGCAAACAGACATCTCAGACTCGGATCTAAACATAAACCAACTAAATCATGCATATCTAACATCTAACACAAAACGGAACACTATCGATTTGCGAGAACTAAACATAATTAAAGCTGAACAAGAAAGCTTAAACTCAGAAAACTTCAGATCCAACCAGCATCCGTTAAAAACTCCATTTCATAAACGATCTTCAACAATCTCAACTTAAACCCAAAATTCCAAACTCAGATTCAAAGATCGATCAACAAACAGAATGCAACAAGAGTTTAACTAAGAGAAAAACATCAAAACAACTAGGATTAAGAAATTATCCGGAAAAGAGAAACTGAAACAGAGTAACAAAGTTTCGACCCCTCGGGGTTTAAGAAAAAACACAAATGATGAAGGATTCTTTGAAGATTCAGCTCCCTCCTTCCTAGATGAGGAAGAAGAGAGGGATGTGGTGGTAGAACGTCAACTCCAGTGGCTGCTAACTTCCTTGCTCCATGCTATCTACTAACCAAGTGTATAAGAGAATGTAGAGTGTTGAGTGATGAGTCATTGCTTCATTTCGTCCCCTATTTATAGGACGACTTGGGCACCAATCCCTAGGGCAAAGTCCTCCTGATTTGGCGTTAATGCCCCTTGTTAAAAAGCATCTTTTCTTTCTCTCTCATCTGACTCATCATCTCATGTCTTCATGTGGTGAGCTCCTCTTGATCAACTCGCTTAGCTGGCCAGGCTCCGTTGCTCCGTTTGTTTCCAACTAATCAGTTTGCCTTCAGTTTTAGCCAGTTTCTCATTTCTTTTCTGAATTGATCAAGTTGCTTCTACACTCAGTTGCTTCAACACTTTTTAGTTCCTGCACACTCAAACGATTGCTTTTTTTTCGAACTTAGTACCCTGATTAGTGTAATAACCACCAATAAACCATGCTTGAAACGAGCCTTATCAAACTGCTCACGCTTAAATCATGCCTATCCTCAAGTATGAAGGAACAAGAAAAGAAAAACAAAAGGGCAAGTTACATGCATGGTTCCCTTGACCGACCTTTAGAATCAAGAAACAAACTATACTGACTCTATTAGACTCGACACAGAACATACACAAACATACATAAAACATTCACATTTTTATGTCTGAAACTGGTTGAACTTCTAGCAACATTCCCCACAAGCTCAAGGCCAGTCCAATTATTTTGCAGTCTCAAATTCCCCCCTCTTATTTGGGTAGTTTGATCAGTCTGTCAGTTTTTCAAGATAGCCCATACTCTCGCCAACTGTTGGGTTCACTCGGTCACTCATTCCTCACCAGCAATGTTAGGACCATTCTCTCATTCATTTTGCCTTACCACTAATGCCTTGAGTTCTGCTGACAAAGAGAAGTTCTTAGGGTCTTTTCATTCGGTTGTAATAGGGATAAGGGCTCGTAATATGCATAGGTGAGAATCCCAAGGGTTCTAAATTCAAGAAGTATAAGCAAAAATCTGCGACGGACATGTGAACTTAGGGACAAAAATTAGGAGCTGCCTCCCTTTACAATTATTTTCCTTTATCTAAAACTATCCCATGGCCATTTTGGCCTTATTCAATTAGCTTTTCCTCATAATGGGTAAGGTTACAAGATGCCCTGTTCTAATTTTCTAGACTTTTCTTCATTCTTTTCTTTTTTCTGGGTCAGGTTACAACTTTTCTCCTGCCCGTTTTTATTTTTATTTTTTTGGGGTCAGATTACATATATCTCCTGCCCTGTTTTCTCTTATCTTCTTTCTTTTCTTTCTATACCCTTGTTCATTACCTACACTTTACCCCAGTTGGTGAGTTGCCCCCACTCCTCTCCCTTTATTTACATGGCATGAAGGCTAAGGGTTCAAAATGAAGGACAATTCTGTATAGGCTCAATTTTTTAACTAAGGGGTGCCCTTACAATGAGGCAGGTTCAGTTGGTTCGAAAGAATTAGGCTCAACTGGTTATTCCTACTGCCTTTAGTCCTTACTTCCCTATGTCATCTCCCTCTAAGCATCAAGTGGCAGCCACTCTGTTCTGTGTTTAGTAGAAAGTATTCTACTATAGGCTTTTAACTCACTTTTTAGAGGGCTTCACAGTTGGTCTAAAGTTTGGGTTTTTCCATCGTCCTTACTTCATTCAAACTGACTTCAACTTGTCTAGGAAAAGGGGTCTCATAGATCAACATGCAATGTGTTCTTCATTTGCTCTTGCTAAGGGGTTTCTGCTTTTCATTACTGCCAGTTCATACATGTTTTCTTAATCACCATTAAACACTAGACACGCATGCTTATCAGACATACTTGGCTGACTTCACTATCCTGTCAACTGACCTATCAACTAATCAATTTAAGATTTTACATGCTTCGTTCAATTTGATCGAGATAATTAAATCAAGTTTATAAACATATCCAAGGCAATCTATCCTATCATCTTGTTTCTGTGCATACACTCCACACTACTCCCCCCCTCTCACTTTGTCATAGCTTGCCCTCAAGCTAGCTTGATAAAGTGGAAAAAAGGAGTAAGTGTTGCCAATCACAAAACATAAAACCATATTGACAAACACAAACTTCTCACACTTAGACCTAGCATCAGGCTAAGTGGGAGAAGATATCAACACTAACCAAAGAAAACACTCAAACACAGACAAACTTCTCACACTTAGACTGGGCACTCGCTAAGTGTGGTGAAGATAAGCAAGAAAAACAGACACATATGTACAGAAATCTAAACACAAAAACTTAAAGTACTTGGTCATGGGGGTGGTCATTTCCTTGGCTGATCCCTCCTAGAGTCAGCGGTTTTGGGGTGTGATTCGTTTCCTCCAAGAGGTTTTCTACTGCCCGCGCCTTGTGCTGTTGATGGGGAAGAACCTTGCCATTGCGGGACTATGTGCCTGGCCATCAGGGACACCATCTCCCGCACCGAGTAGACCGCTGCTCTAACATCTTTCTGATGTTTAATTTGCAGCTCCAACCTGCACATTTTTTCGGGCATCGAAATTTTGGGCTAGTCTCTCCTGCGGCCCTCTATTCTTGCTCTCCATCCATCATCCTGATCTGCTGGCCGAGCATGTGTATCAGGCGCAGCAGCCTAGATCAAGGCCCGCGGAGTGGACGTGGCAACTTCAATTTGTGCTCTGTTCTCCCTTTCAACAATAGTAGGCTTTGGCACCGTGGGTTTGGTCACCCTGTAGAAACAGAGCCTCCCGCCTTTCCGTATCATAATACCCACACTGATGAAGAAATCAGTATTGAATAGATCCGGTTCTGGACAGTAAGTCAGCCTTAGTATATTTCTCTCTATAGTTATGTCGAAACAGTTTCTGCATAAGGCACCCAGTATGTGGTAGATGTTCAGATGGCGGGAGATGCGTTATGCTATCTTGTGGCAGGTCCTAGCAATCCATTACCCTAAGTGTACTTTCCTCTGCTACTTCATGCACCACATGAAGTATAACTCCGCTTCCGTGACAGTGCTGGCGCTGTTGGCTTAGCCTAACAAATTGTAGCCCAGAAAAACCTGAGCGAGCCGAAGGATGGGAAATTTAATGCAATCTGCTCCGGACGTTGTGGGTTGGTAATCCTCAGTGCCTTCTGGAATGAGTAGTTCCCAAGCGGCTTGGTGGTTGAATCCTAGGTTCTCCCTGGGCTGACTAATGTCTCTCCCAAACTACTCGCCCTTCTGGTCAGCAGTGTACAGACCAAGCTTCACAGACCATTCACGAATGCTCATCCTCATCTCTCTTGTGAACATTCTAAAACTGATCGACATCTCCTCCATATCCGTGGTACTAGAAAAGCTGAAGAAAGTGAAAAATTCCTTAGCCAATTCAACTGGCATGCTTGGCATCGGTATCTCTAAGAGCCAAACGAATCCTATTCCTGTGATGTACTCCAAGAACTCCGCCTCACATCGCACATTGTCCAGGGCGGGTTGATATAGCTATTTCCCAGATCGCGCCTTCTTACTTGTTGACACTCTACCACTACAATCGATGTTCATTTTTGGGTCTCTGAACATGGTCTTTCGTTCCAACAACTGTTCATCCACACAGATGTTTATCTTTTCAAACCGTATCCTGGCCACCTCTGGCCTCTGTTCCAACATACTTCTCAGTGCCTCGTCTTCCTCGGACTCTGTTTCTTCTTCCTCCACAGTAGGGTTCCTTTCTCGAATGACAAAGGTTGAGGATACCTGCCTTGGCTTCTTCTTCGCTGGGGTCGCGATTGCCTTCCCCTTCCTCTTGCGTTCCCTACTTTCCCGTTCACTACCATCCGCCTCAACTAGGGCATCTGGTTGCCTGGGACTAGGCTACGCGTCCATGGGTGTGAAGAAGACATCACCTTCTTCTTCTGGTTCCTCATCTATGAGGAGTCTCCTTCTGCGGGAAGGGACTCCAACCGCGCTCCTTGCTGGGCTTTCCACATTCTCCCTGTTCTCTGTCTAGGGGCTTTCCTCGGACGTTCCTCTCTAGATTTCTTCTCGGAGGACTCTTCTTTGGATGGTCGCCTCTGATATGTACATACGGCAGCAGCCTCTGGCTCAATGACTTCAGCACTAGGAGGGACTCTCTCAGCCTCCTCTTCATCAACAATTAGTATGACAGTTTCCTCTTTCTCCGACACAGTTGTTCTTGTTTCAACGCCCTCAACAGGGCTTGTTTCCACCCTCTCAGAAGGGTTCGCTTCTACGTTCCGCGTCGTGCCTTTATTAATTTCCTGCACAGCAACATCCAATTCCATTCTTTCGGCTTCAGACATGGTTGCAGCGAAATTCCTTTCAACCTCTTCCGCGGTAAGCAACGGCTGCCCCGCTTCCGCAATACCAGTTCCCTCAACTCCCGACTTCTCAGTGTTCACAAAAGCCTCCTCCGCCTTCCTGTCAGTAGGAATTATTATTTCCTCGGGTATTTCTTCCACCTCGCTTCCTTCAATCGGGCTAGCATCGTGCAACTGCTGCTCGACTTCTTCTCCTTGCTCCACCACTTCAACCATTCTTTCTTTCCCTGTCTTTCATCCTCGCCCAACTCTACGGTCCCCCCACTATGCGTTTCTGGGATTTCAGCGTTGTCGGTCGGTGGTAGAGTAGATACGACTCCAATTTTAGCTAAGAACAGAGTCGGATCTGCATCGGGTTTCAGCGACAAGATCATCCTTTCAAACATCTCCATGGAAACTGTGACAGTGGATTGCCAGTTGCTTTCAGAGACTTGGTGTGCTGTATTGTGTTAGGATTGGTATACTGAAAAGCATATTTCGAGCATGTTGCACGGATAGAATTGCTTGTATACAATAAACTCTACAATCCACTTTTAACTCAAGGCGAGAAGAATTAATTTTACTGCATTGATGTTTGCTTGTGCATTTATAAGATGTATCTCAAACATTTAAATGTATAAGAAGCAAATAAGTCTAATTCTTCTACATAGTAGACTGGTCGTGAACGACGTTCACAGAAGGTGACGTAGTCGGTCCTTTGTAGAAGAGAAATAGAATTTCACAACCCAGATAGGCTTTGGCTACCTATCGTGAAAGGTTGCAGTGTCAGTCCGCATGTTTCATTACCTTAGGAAATAAACGACACTGGTGTGGTATAGCACTGAAGGATCTAACAGTTGAGATAAGTCTTTCTTGCTATTTACTGAAAGACGAGGTCTCGGTGATTGTTATTTCTTAATAATTGTTGACATAACATTGAGCATACGATATTGATTATGCACTACTTTGATTTATCAAATGGTGCGGATTTTTCGCAATCCAAGAATCCTGGTATCTTGGGTAGTGGTGATCAATGTCTAGAGGTGCTAGTATTGTTATTGCAATGAATCGTGTGCTGGGTGAGTCCAGTTTGATAATATCCTCAAGAGGTGATCGAAAAAGGTTTTATTATTCAGAAACCCGGCCGGTTGGAATTTATTCCAGAATAATAAATAAAGATTTTGAACTAGACAACTCTTGGAAAAAGATAGTAATTAATTAAAGTCAAATAGCAGACTTAAATTAATTAATGGATATTTATATCTTAAACACGGGAAATAATAAATTAAAGAGGTAAAGCCCGGATTACTCATAATTTGGGATTGGACTGGCAGTCAATATTATTATACTATAGTGGATGATAATAATATTCTATTGGACTTGTATTAAATTGGGGCTCAATTTAATTAGTAAAAGTCCAACAGGTTTGGCTCAAGTCTAACCTCCATGGATCCCTAATCTGGCCCATCATAACTCTATATAAAAGGAGATTAGAAAGGAGATTCAATGATAATTAAGTGTTAATTTTCGTGCTCCCCTGTGGGAGTGGACGAAAAATCGGTTTTTGAGAAAACTGATATTCTGTCTCCTTTCTAATCAAGCCCTTTTCGATTCTGATAAGCTTTGCCCACCCAAAGGTCAGATTCTGAGTTCGGGATACAGATTAGAAGATTCGTGGTTGAGTACGAAGATCTTCATGTGGAGAAGGCGCAAGCAATCGTCGATTCTTTGGAGAATCAGATCGGTAATCCTAAACCGTAGAATATCATGAATTAGGATTTTAATTCCTTAAGCATGAATTATGTGCGTTCTTGGATGGAATTCTATGTTTAACATGTAGATAATTAATCCCATAATCGGTCAAATAGATCCGTAGATCTGATTTATTTGTGAATGCATGACTTCCGCTGTGCAAGGGGCTCCAAACCCCAGCAATTGGTATCAGAGCCAACTTTTGGCTCTGATTGTGTGGATTAATTTCATGTTATGTGAATTGCTTGAGCCCATAATTTTCTTCGTTTGGTCTGTGTTATTGTTTTGTCGGTTTTTTTCGTCGAAATTGAAAAACACGAAGAACAAAGAAAACTTTGGAGAATTACATGTTGCGAGTAATTGTTTGTATACATGTTTACATATCGCGAATCTAATTGCTTGACTGTGAAATCACCACGCAATTTTTTATTCACGGACGGTGATTCAATCATTACATGGTCGGTGATTGAATTAGTTCATGTTGGTATATAATGAATGTTCACGATTTGGAGTCTGGCAACGTGATTTCTCTTATGAGATGAAATAATTTCCCAACATGTAATCATTATGTTTATATATAATTATTGCATGGAATCATTACTTGATTAATGTTTGCCTTACATGAATGTAAATTCTGAGTCGGCAATATGGGAGTTGAATCGCTGCGATGTCGCGATGATGATGCATCGTTGGCGACTGCAGAGATTTAGCAACGTCTTTGGACTAGGGCAGTTTAGGTTTAGGCTGGACAGTTTCATTTCAGCCCAGAGTTGCCCAAGAGACTGCCTAGGCGGTCCGATCAGCTGTTACAGAACGAGTGGGAGCTCGTTGGTGGCGTTTCCCAGGCTCGTGTGGCGGCGCAGATTTCCAAATTTAGTTAGGGTTTCCTAAATCCTAGGAACTAATTTGGAGAAAAATTCAAAATTAGTTAGAGTTTCCTAAATCCTTGAAACTAATTTTGGATTGGATAAATTCAAGATTAGTTTTAGAATAAATATTGAATATATCTTAAGTGGATTATCTAAAGTTTAATTTTAATTAAATTATGGATTAGTTGAATTTTAACCTTATTTTATGAATTTATGGATTTGGATAGATTAAATTCTATCTAGATAAATCCTAGATAAATTAGGATAATAATAATTTATTTTATTTTATTGTGTCTTATGGATTTTTGTAGGATTTAATTCTATGTGAATAAATCCAAGATAGACTAGATAAATAATTAATTATGTTTGGATTTTATCTTTATTTTATGGATTTGGATAGATTTGATTCTATCTAGATAAATCCTAGATAAATTTGGATGAATAATTAAATTTATTTCTGTCATATGGATTTAGATAGATTTTATTCTATCTTGTTGAATCCTTGATTGACTAAGATAAATATTAATTAAGTTTATCCATATCTTGTAGATATTGATAGATCTATATCTATCTAGAATATATCTTAGAAGATTTAGATAATTGTTAATCCAGTATTGTAATTATCTTTTGGATTTAAGATAGATTTAGTTCTATCTAGTTAAATCCTAGTTGAATTAATTAATATTAACTCTAGTTTATCCTAATTTTATGGATATAAATAGATTTATTTCTATTTAGAAAATATCCTAGATAAATTTGGATAAAGATAATACAAGATAATCCTAATCTAATTGGATTTTGATAAAGTTAATTTTATCTAGAATAAATCCTAATAGATATGATGCATTCTAGTTTCTTATTCTAAATAATCTAAGATTGTTTAAATCTTAGAATGATTGGATTTTATCTTCATCTTATGGATTTGGAGATATTTTTTTATCCTCAAATATCCTGGTAAGATTTAGATAATGATAATCCAAGGTCAGTTTTATCTTGAAATTTAGGATTTGATTTTATCTATGTAAAATCTAGAATAATCCTAAGAGGATTTAGATAGATTCCAGTCTATCTAGATAAATCCTAAATTAATTTGGATAGTCATTATCCAAATAAATCGTATCAAATCCGAAATTCCTATTTTGGATAAGATAATGAATTAATTATTTAATTAAATCTCCCTAGATTAATTAAATAATTTCAATAATTATCCAGTAAGATTAATTATCATATTATTAAATGGATTTATCTGTTTATTTGGTGATTATCTGTTTTAAGTGGATTGTCTGCCTCATCTACTTATGTGATAATTATGCAAAAACCATGTTTAAAATGACTAAGCGATAATTACAACAGTGCGTTGTATATGGTCTCCATAAATTGGTCTATATATGAAGCAATTTCTAATATTATCGCGACCCACCTTAGTGGGAGCAATAATCCTACGAAATAGCAAGTTCATAAGATTAGACTTCTTAATGGTAAATTGTTTAAACTGGAAGCATGTTTCTAATATTATCGCGACCCACCCTAGTGGGAGCCAGAATCCTACGAAATTGCAAGTTCATGTGTTTAAACATATTTATAAGATAGCTATGGAATTTTGTTAGTGGCGTACGACCTTCCCTAGAAGGAGTATCAAAACAGAAATGAAATTCCTAGATGCAAATATTTATGGTAAATGCTTAGGCAATATTTGGCGGCCATGCCACCTTAGTGGTCTCTGGACTATCCGTCGGTATTGTGACCAGGAAATTGTTGGAATCCAAATTTGTATGACCTCCCTAGAGGCGTACTTATTTTGGTTGTCACGGTTGCGAGATACATAAATTGTTTTGTGGTTGTTTGCGATTATGTATTAAGCATAGTATGTGATAAATAGTTTTATTTCTTCTCAGCCAAATTCTTAATAATGTCTGCGAACCTTAAAGAAATCAAACTCGAAGGCCAAAATTATGTAGACTGGAAATATTAAATGGATCAGATTCTCATTGCTGAAAACTTAAAGTTTGTACTCACTAATTCATGTCCTCCATTTCCTCGACAAAATTCTACAAAGAAAGTTTGAGAATGCATTTTATGTATGTACTCGATAAGTTCTTTGAGGAAGAAGGTCAAACTACTTTATTTTAAGTAGTGAGACAAGTCTTGGTTTATATCGATGATAAAGGAATATCCAATGAGGACGTTGTCCAGATTCTGTTGAAACATCCAAGAGAGTTAGAATATTTTGAAGAATCTTCTGATTCAGTTACTCAAATAGTTTCTATACTCAGTTCATCGCCAAATGTAACAAGAAGTGAGTACAAGAAGGTTGTTACTGAAAAGTTGGAAACCTTCAGCATTGTATTCACTTTATTACTTTTGGAGGAAGATAACATGATAGTTGACGAATTCATTAAGGCTGCATCTTTCCTATGTCTTTGTTCAGTCGAACAGAAGACTAGCAATGGAAAGAGGAAAGAGCTGAATTGTCGTCAATGTCTGCTGAAAGCAAGAAAGACAAGAAAAATTTGGTGAAAAGGCAAAGAGAAGATGTATTGTAAGTCGGATTGACCTCTTCTAAAGAAGGACAATGACTTAGATAACAACGCAACTTCTAAAAGAGAGATCTAGATCCAGTTGGGCAGTTGTTGCAGTGGGAACTATTTTTTTATGCTCACTTTATTGTTTTGTTTTGATGTTTAAGACTTTGTTTTCTTGGTACAGTTTAGTTTGGAAAGAATTCAGTTTCAGTTTCTAAACTTGTTAATGATTAAATGATGTTCGATGTCATTTGATAATGCGTGCATTATTGAGAAATGTGGATCGAATATCTGTCATAGTACCATAGAAAAACAAATTATACATCATGGTATCTAAACAATATAATTGCAAAAAGATTGTGTTTAACACGACAGTTCAACTTCTTAAACAATGAATGATAAAATATTTATGGTACTTAAACATAAGGCCAAGAAAATACTTAGTAATTGTTCAAACTAATTTTGTCTAACTCAAGTGACTATCAAGATTTTAACAACTTGTTTGTTAAATAGCTTAAAGGTCAAGTAAGTCTGGTTGATGCACTATAAGTTAGAATCCTTTGGTGGTTCAAGGGATTCATAATACATATAGAGATGCAACATAGAAAGACTAGTAAGTCTCAATGGTTTACACCATAGGAGACGAGCAAATGAGTTAAGATCAGTAGTGGGAGTTAAATCCTAGTTGACTACTCCAAGCATTCTTCTAAAGAATGGGATAGTCATATAAGAAGATATCGAAGTCTCTCGAAGACAAGTTCGATAAGTGAACAGTTTTACTCAATAACATCTTATCATTGATGGGATATACGTTGGAAACAACGAGTTATACCTTAAAGAAACTATCATAACATCAGTACCTTCTATAACACACGAGTTGTGGACTAGAGGCAAGTTTAGTCCAGCACATCTCAAGGTGTGGAGTTATTCCAACACATGTTTTGGAAAAAGGTATCCAAGTAATTGGAGTTGTGTACTGAGGTATGTTTTAAGGCTGTCCCAAATGATAGAAAAGGTACAGGTTCTATAATCTTCACGGCAAGATATGTGTTTGTTTACACGAATACTAGATTCTTTGATGAAGATTATGAGGAGAACTACAAGCCTAACAAACATGATAATTCTCAAGATAATGAGAATATCTATTTTCCATCTTAACCAAGAAGTCATATCATTAGAAACTTATGCACTAAGAAAATCAACGTTTGTACCTAAGATTGTAAGAGTTGTGTCGTAGTGGGAGCGTTCTTTGCGAACATAATAAGTTCATGGGTCTAAAAGAGTCTTAAGACTCAGTCTTAGATCAACTTGAACATAATCCCTGTAACTACAAGGACGCAATGACTTATTCAGATAATCATTCTTGATAAGATGATAGATTCTACCCATACATTATTTCAGTCAGTGGGAGCTAGTGGACCTGCAAGTGTAAGCATGGATCTCAAAAGGCTAGAATAATGGCAAAGGGTTATACCCAGAGAGAATTATATTCTCGCCTGCCATTTTTTCCTAAGTCGATCTGTATATTGTCTGTTGTAGCCTACATAAATTAGGATGTATGTACTATGATTGTCAAGACAGTTTTCTTTAAGGAGAAGTCTTGATGAGATCATATGCATGGAACATCTTAATGGTTATGTAATACAGGGCAAGAAAGTTGAAAGTGCACTATATTTGGTATTCTTGGTACTATACGATGATGACATCTATAAAAGTTGATAAACAACTAAGAGGGTTATCTAGCGTAGGAAACTGGTCGTCTACCCAGTTTAAGGATGATGGATTTAAGATAATCTAGTTACATTCTAAGCATCTGTGTCATTAGATTGCTAGACAAAGAATGTATGTTTTCTTAAAGAATCCTACATCTACATAATACTTAGACACTTTAGCATTGAAAATTCCAAGAAAAGGTTTTTCTTTTTCTAGACGGAATTATTTTGTCTCTAGTCAAGTGTTTTTCGACATTGAATGAGATCAAGAAGAATGAGACAAGTTCCATGATTGGAAGTCTCATATATGATATGAAGTGTATTAAGTTAGATATTAGCTTTGCCGTTGGCATAGAAGCATGATACCAAATATCCATGTTATGTCCTTTAGGTTACATCGACTCAATTTTATAATTGATTGATGATCGAGTTATCCTTTGACTATGTGTTAACGTTAGGAGTTGAAAACTGAGTCATGAAGGAGTGTGATTACATCACAGACTCTATCATGAAAATTACAAGTGTGGTTTCATCAGAAACTACTAAGGTAGTTGTTAGTCTCAGTAACTTCCTAATAGCTTTGACCGTGAATCCGAGTATGCATATGAGTATTATATTTTGTTATGATTACTCTAGCCAAGTGTCTAACTCGAGGGAAACACGATCTGATAAAGGTAAGCAATCACATAGAGATGAAGTATGAAATTAATTAAGGATTAAGTGCGCAGCAAGACGTTATGGTTTCCAAGATATCATCAGAGAACAACCTGGCAGAATTTTTCACAAAATGCCTATATGGCAACATGTTTTACACATGAGGTGGAAAGTATGGTAGTTCGATGTATCATGGCCCGAGACCTGCTTAGAGTATAAGTGGGAGAGTTTTGGCAGTGGGTATACTCGAAAGCATGATTTTGAGTATAAGTGGGAGATTGTTAGGATTGGTATACTGAAAAGCATATTTCGAGCATGTTGCACGGATAGAATTGCTTGTATACAATAAACTCTACAATCCACTTTTAACTCAAGGCGAGAAGAATTAATTTTACTGCATTGATGTTTGCTTGTGCATTTATAAGATGTATCTCAAACATTTAAATGTATAAGAAGCAAATAAGTCTAATTCTTCTACATAGTAGACTGGTCGTGAACGACGTTCACAGAAGGTGACGTAGTCGGTCCTTTGTAGAAGAGAAATAGAATTTCACAACCCAGATAGGCTTTGGCTACCTATCGTGAAAGGTTGCAGTGTCAGTCCGCATGTTTCATTACCTTAGGAAATAAACGACACTGGTGTGGTATAGCACTGAAGGATCTAACAGTTGAGATAAGTCTTTCCTGCTATTTACTGAAAGACGAGGTCTCGGTGATTGTTATTTCTTAATCATTGTTGACATAACATTGAGCATACGATATTGATTATGCACTACTTTGATTTATCAAATGGTGCGAATTTTTCGCCATCCAAGAATCCTGGTATCTTGGGTAGTGGTGATCAATGTCTAGAGGTGCTAGTATTGTTATTGCAATGAATCGTGTGCTGGGTGAGTCCAGTTTGATAATATCCTCAAGAGGTGATCGAAAAAGGTTTTATTATTCAAAAACCCGGCCGGTTGGAATTTATTCCAGAATAATAAATAAAGATTTTGAACTAGACAACTCTTGGAAAAAAATAGTAATTAATTAAAGTCAAATAGCAGACTTAAATTAATTAATGGATATTTATATCTTAAACACGGGAAATAATAAATTAAAGAGGTAAAGCCCGGATTACTCATAATTTGGGATTGGACTGGCAGTCAATATTATTATACTATAGTGGATGATAATAATATTCTATTGGACTTGTATTAAATTGGGGCTCAATTTAATTAGTAAAAGTCCAACAGGTTTGGCCCAAGTCCAACCTCCATGGATCCCTAATCTGGCCCATCATAACTCTATATAAAAGGAGATTAGAAAGGAGATTCAATGATAATTAAGTGTTAATTTTCATGCTCCCCTGTGGGAGTGGACGAAAAATCAGTTTTTGAGAAAACTGATATTCTGTCTCCTTTCTAATCAAGCCCTTTTCGATTCTGATAAGCTTTGCCCACCCAAAGGTCAGATTCTGAGTTCGGGATACAGATTAAAAGATTCGTGGTTGAGTATGAAGATCTTCATGTGGAGAAGGCGCAAGCAATCGTCGATTCTTTGGAGAATCAGATCGGTAATCCTAAACCGTAGAATATCATGAATTAGGATTTTAATTCCTTAAGCATGAATTACGTGCGTTCTTGGATAGAATTCTATGTTTAACATGTAGATAATTAATCCCATAATCGGTCAAATAGATCCGTGGATCTGATTTATTTGTGAATGCATGACTTCCGCTGTGCAAGGGGCTCCAAACCCCAGCATATTTGTCGGAACTGCTCTAAACCTTTCAACTTTTAGGTGGACAAGTCTCGAACTACCAGTGGATTTGGGAGCGGTGGCATTTCCTGAAGCTTTCTGTGACTTTCCGTGCATTCTAATCGGTAGATTAGGGTTGATTGCAGCGATAGGGTTTGCTTTCACCAGAATCTGCAAAGAGAAATTTGGGGAGTAGTTGGGACAGTGGAGTATGGGTGGTTCAAAATAATACTATTCTATTCGCGACCTTTCGGTTCCCCCCAAAAACTCTACTTTCCTCCCTTTTTCCCGACACGTGTCGGTCACCTCCCTCTTGGAACTTAGCTAAATTAAAAAAAAAATTATCTAAAATTTGGGAATCCAGACCAATTGGATCACGTAAGAATTGAAGTCTTGAAAATAGCTGCGTTGTGTAGCTTGATCCACTCAGTCTGAATTCCTGAAAATATTTTTCTGGTTTTAGAAAAATTTTACCTTGTTTGGATTTTCATTTTTAAAGTTGAGAAAAAACAATATTCACAAAAGGTTTACTTGATCCGTTCATGATTCGACATGCTTCGTTCAACTGTTCAAGTGAATCACTTAGGATGTTTACCAATTGATCAGTTTAGGCGAGAACACCAGGTGTGCGCATTGGAATTTCTTCCACTATGCGCACCTCCGCGTTATCCCTAAAAGGTTTCACACGGTGACCATTTACCAGAAAAGGATCAGAGTTTGGGCCACTTCCGTGAAGCTCCACTGCTCCATTCACTCTTAGGGCAATGATGGTGCGCACCTTCGATTTCAACTTCCCAGGTATCAATTTCAGTCTTGATTGGAACAACAGAACTCTTTGTTTGTCTTGCAACTCCTTCACCCGCAGGTTCTTGTCATGCCACAACTTAGTTTTTTCCTTATACCACGTGGCTGCATCGTACAATTCCAGTCTGATTTCTTCCAACTCCTGCAGTTGGAGTTTCCTTTCCTCAGCACAAAGTTGAGGTTGCATGTTCATTTCTTTGACTGCCCAGCAAGCCTTGTGTTCAATACGCTCAAGAAGGTGGCACATTTTCCCGAAAACCAATCAGTACGGTGACATGTCGATCGGAGTTTTGTAAGCGGTACGATAGGCTCACAAGGCATCGTCTAACCTCTTGCTCCAGTCCTTCCTCGAAGGGCTCACCGTTATCTCTAGAATACTCTTGATCTCTCTGTTCAAAATCTCTGCCTCACCATTACTTTGCGGATGATATGGGGTTGACAAACAGTGGTTAACCCTGTATTTCCTCATGAGCGCTTCTACGGCGCGATTGCAGAAATGGGTACCTTGGTCAGAGATTATGGCTCTAGGAATCCCATACCTGCTGAAAATGGTTGATTTAAAAAATCTTGTGAATTCTATCGCATCGCAGGTTACGGTTGCCTTAGCCTCCACCCACTTGGACACATAATCTACTGCGACCAGAATATAAGAATTCCCATATGAGGAAGGAAAATGGCCCATAAAATCCATCCCACAGACATCCAAGATCTCGTAAACCACGATGGGTATCTATGGCATTTCGTCTTTAGCAGAGATTCCCCATGTCAATTGACAACGACTACGTTTCCTACAGAATTCATAGGCATCCTTATGCAAATTTGGCCAATAGAAGCCGTTGTCTAGAACATTCCTGGCTGTTTTCTTTCGGCTGTAATGACCTCCACAGGCAAGAGAGTGGCAATGAACCAGTATGTCTTCCTGATCCCACTCAGGGATGCATCGCCTAATGACTTGATCAACTCCCTTCTTCCACAAATAAGGGTCATCCTAAAAGTAATACTTGGCTTCACTCTTGATTTTAAGCCTCTGAGCTCTCGTCACTTCTGGTGTAGAGGGCTGTTCTCCAGACACCAAATAATTTGCCAAGTAGGTGAACCATGGTTTGGCTTGTCTTTTGCTTACTTCATTAAAAAAGGCCTCTGGGTCAGTTGAGGCGAAACGTCTTCCAGTTTGATCAAGACACTTGATCCCTTAGCATAGTACAAATGTTCTTCTGGAAAAGCATCGGGAATATCCTCATTATCTTTCCCTTGAGTTATTCTGCTCAAATCATCCGCCACCTTATTCTCTGTTCCTGCCATGTCTTTTGCATCCCAATTGAATTCTTACAGCTGTAGTACTCAGCGGATCAATCTGGGTTTGGATTCTTTCTTCGCCAACAAGTATTTGATTGTGGCATGATCTGTATACACAATAACCTTGGAACTGTGCAAATAAGGTCGAAATTTCTTGAAAGAATACATAATGGCCAACATTTCCTTTTCTGTTGTATCTTAGTTCTTTTGGGCTTGGTTCAGAGTTTTTGAAGCGTAGAAAATGACGTAGCTCTTCTCATCAATTCTCTGGCCCAGAACCGCCCCTACCGCGAAATCACTGGCATCACACATCACCTCAAACGAGTGATTATAATCAGGGGCTCTGATGATTGAGACTGAAACAAGTCGATCCTTCAGAAGTTGGAAAGCTTTCTGGCATGTTTCGTCAAAAATGAATTCCACATCATTATTGAGGAGATGGGTTAATGGCTGAGCTATCTTTGCAAAGTCTCTGATAAACCTCCTATAGAACCCAGCATGTCCCAGAAAAGCTCGTATTTATTTTTGATTGGTGGGAAACGACAGTTTGTTAATCACCTCCACCTTAGCATTGTCCACTTGTATACCTTTCTGTGATACGACATGGCCTAAGACAATCCCTTCGAGGACCATAAAGTGGCACTTCTCAAAATTCAACACCAAAATTTTCTCCTGACATCTCTTCAACACCAAGTCTAGATTGCCAAGGCAAGATTTGAAGGAATTTCCATAGACTGTGAAGTCATCCATAAAAATCTCAATGCATTGTTCTAATAAATCAGAAAAGATACTCATCATACACCTTTGAAAAGTTCCCAGTGCGTTGCAAAGGCCAAAGGGCATTCTTTTGTAAGCGTATGTTCCGAATGGGCAGGTTAAAGTTGTTCACATATATTTGGAAATACCCACTGTAGCCACATAGGAAGAAAAAGTACTGCTTCCCTGCCAATCTTTCAAGCATTTGATCAATAAATGGCAGAGGGAAATGATCCTTCCGGGTGGCCTCATTCAATTTCCGATAATCTATAGACATTCTCCAGCCTGTGACTAGCCTTGTGGGAACTAGTTCATTCTTATCGTTCTTCACTACCTGAATTCCAGACTTCTTTGGCACCATATGCACTGGACTGACCCACTTTCTATTTGGGATGGAGTAGATGATTCCAAAGGCCAGCAGCTTTAGAACCTCCTTCAGAACTTCTTCTCTCATATTGGGATTCAACTTCCTCTGTTGCTCACGGTGGACCTTCGCACCCTCTTCAAGACAGATGTAGTGCATGCAAAGATCAGGACTGATGCCTACCAGTTCCGATAAAGTCCACGCTATAGCCTTCTGATTTCTTCTCAACGCTTCTAACAATTCCTCTTCTTGTTTCTCAGTCAACTGGCTATTGATGATTACTGGAAATGACTCTTCGTCTCCCAGATAAGCGTACTTCAATCCGGGGGGCTTAAAATTTATAGGCTGAAAAATTATAATCCAAACAACTATAAATTGAATAGCTCGCAACTCAATAAGGTTGATCCAAAATTAAACCGGGTCTCATACAATTTTTCCCGAAATAAGGTAATTCTCATATTATATTTTCAGTTTTCATTACTTTTTTCAAACTTTTAAAAGTTTGTTAATTTTTTAAATGTGCATAAAACTATTTTTTGATTCATTATTGAAAATTATACTTATTGTTTTATTTTTTTATTTTACTTTTACATTTATCTAAAAAATATATGATCATTATTTAGGAAAAAAAGTTATTCTTGTCACAATAAGTGTTATATATTCGTTTCGGGTTGAAATAATCCCCATTTCTGCGTGTATTCATTTATCATATACATATAAAATCATAATTAGAAATATATTAGTTAAAATATATTTCAAAAAATTTCAATCTCGACTAGTTAGCACGAAAGTTAAAAGATTAGAATTGAAAATTTATAATAAAAAATTTCTCGGCCCGAATAACATGTACCCAAATAGTTGACAACTCAGAATGGATTGGCCTGATTGATATCTCTAGATTATAACAACATCCTTGAAGTAGAAAAACAATGAGCAAACCACATCCTATAAATGAAGGCAAAGCATTCCCGTACAAAGACTTTCTCTGCTAGATTAACTATTTTGTGCGTGCACAGCATGCAACTAATTATTTGTTGAAGAAAAAGGGAGAAAAAGAAAGCATGCGCAGTGGTCTAAGTCTTAGAATGAAGAAGAGGAGATAGCTGAGAGTGTCCCACTTGATAAAAGTACTTTTCAAAGTCTCCCTCTAAAAATGAATTGATTATTTTCTTCAAAATATCCCATTTCGTATTAAAGGGGCTCAACTAATTTTTGACAAGTTGGCATTTAGTATTGTGACAAGTTAATGAATGCAGTGCCCCATTTTACACATCATAAATTTGGCTTCAATCTTATCATAGCAGCACAGCTTAGTTACTACAAGTACTAAACTCAATCTCATTCTGTAGAAATTTTTGTAGCAAACAGTTGAAGCTTTTGTCCTCCACTTTTGCAGTTTGTTGATTACCAATCATGTTTGGGCCAATTCATCTCTCTTGTCTCCTTGCTTTCCTTCCACTTCTTGGTGTAGTAGCTTTGACGAATACAAACGATTGTAAGTTCTATATTTTTTTATCTCCATTTTTAGTGTGGAGATTGCAAAAATAGTGGTTTTTGTATTAAACCAAATTTATTATTCTAAATGTTCTTTGTACTTTCTGTTTATCATCTTATGTTACCTTGTTTGGAATAACTTTGTGGTGTTGCAATGGTGAGCTTTAACTATAGCACTTTGTGGAGTTATTATTCAGTTCTCATCTGTTTTGATAACAAAAACACTAAGTCTATGCATATTACTTTTTGATGATTATAAACATTGCTTCTTCAACAAAATAGTAGGAGTAATTATAAACTTCCATATATATTATATGGTATGCAGTTGTTGCTCTGAAGGCCTTGATGTCTAACTGGGATAACCACCCACCTAATTGGGATGGCGCCGATCCATGCGGGAGTGGTTGGGACGGGATCACCTGCACAAATGATCGAGTTCAATCCATGTAATTACTAGCTTCTTTAATAACCATTGAAAAATACCTAACATGCTCATACTATTCTGTTTCAGAACTTTAGCAAGCTTAAATCTAAGTGGTCAGCTAGCATCAGACATTGAAAAACTATCTGAGTTGCAGATTTTGTAAGTTTTCTTGTCCAGATTTGTTCTACATACTAATTCATTTTCTGATCATCAATTTCTTTGCATATATAGGGATCTTTCCTATAACAAAGACATCACAGGAGAGCTTCCTTCATCAATAGGAAATTTGAATAACTTGACCAGCTTGTAAGAAAATGCCATTAGACTTATGCATATATTTTATGACATCTCACTATTCTTTATCTATACATATTGCAGGATCGTCGTAGGTTGTGGATTTAGCGGTCAGATACCACCCTCAATCGGATCCCTACAAAAGCTGGTTTACTTGTGAGCATATATATATGTCATGATGTTTACAACTCTAGGATTAGATGAAAACTGACAATCCTCATCCTTGTAGGTCTCTCAACTTGAACAACTTCATTGGTGAAATACCAGCTTCCATTGGTAATATACCGAATCTTTTTTGGCTTGATTTAGCTGATAACAAGCTCACCGGGAGCATCCCCGTCTCCAAGGGAAGCACGCCAGGTCTTGATATGCTTGTCACTACTAAGCATTTGTATGTCCATCGTCATCTTCTGCTGTTGAAACTTTTTTTTATGTTGTAAGATTTTGGTTAGCTTGAAAGAGCCTTTTAACTCAACCAAAAACAATGCAGCCATTTTGGAGGGAATCTATTGTCTGGTGAAATACCACCTCAGCTATTTACCTCAAAGTTAACTCTTAAGCATTTGTAAGTACTTGAAATAAAAAGGTTCTAATTCTTGTGGAGCTTTATGTAACTTTGTTTATCTCGAGCAGACTTCTCGAAAACAACCAGTTTACTGGTGGAATTCCTACCATGTTGGGGCTAGTACGAAGTTTGGAGGTTATGTAAGTAAAACTAACAATAATATCCCATTTTATATAGCAGACATAATATATAGTCTCTGATGAAAATTAGTAAAAAGTAAATCTTGGTGGTGAACAGACGGCTTGATAGGAACTTGTTGAGTGGAGCTGTTCCGGGAAACCTCAACAACCTCAGTAGTGTCCAAACATTGTATGTACATATTTTCTTTCCATGGTTCGTGTGTGTATTAGCATCGAAAATATCCATTGGAACGAGCCTTTGCAGGCACTTGGAAAACAACAAGCTGACAGGACCTCTTCCCAACCTCACTTCCATGGATTCCCTCAACTACGTGTACGTCTCCCTGTTAAATTATGTTCTCAATGATCAATGTACCAGTGTTGTGACAATGTATATGGTAATGCAGGGACTTGAGCAATAACTCTTTCGAAGCAACAGATGTTCCACCGTGGTTCTCATCTCTGCAGTACTTGACTTCACTGTAGGTTTCTCTGAATTTTGATGTCGAGCATTTCTTTCCTTGCGTGATGATACGATGACAGTATGGTAAATTTTGCAGGATAATGGAGAATACACACATTAGAGGGGAACTCCCTCATTCTTTGTTTAGCCTTTCTCAGCTGCAAACTGTGTGGGTATCATACTTTTTGCATAATTTAGGCATCGCCTTGTATGGGAAATTTATGTAACTTTTCTTTTGTATTGTATTAGCGTATTAAGGAAAAATCAAATAAGCGGCACGTTGAATATTGGCTCCAACCGCAACAACCAGCTGAAGCTGATCGATCTGCAGAACAACTTCATTGATGCATTCCCTGCAAGTGATGATTATAGTACTGTTGAAATTATGTAAGCATCTCTCTACTTGTGACTGCTATCTTGTTCTTGTTTTTACCAATAATTTTGACTGATAAGATTTTTAAAAAAAATTGAACTCAGACTTGTTGGAAATCCGATATGTGAAGAAGGGATCACAGAGGTCTACTGCACCATCTCTAACGACCGGTCTAATGACACATACACATCGCCACAGCAAAACTGCACACCTCTTCAATGCAGCAAGTATCAGATTCTGAGCCCAACCTGCCAATGTGCATATCCTTACTCGGGCACCTTGACCTTCCGGGCGCCCTCCTTCTCCAACTACGGGAACAAGAGTGTCTATGAATCACTTGAGCAAGCACTGATGAACTCATTCAAGTCTCACAACCAACCAGTGGACTCAGTTTCACTGTCTAGTCCAGTGAAGGATTCCGTTGGCTATCTTCAGTTGCATCTTGAGATCTTCCCCTACAGTCAGATTTACTTCAACTGGACAGGGATTGAAAGAATAGGCTTCATGCTAAGTAATCAAACTTTCAAGCCCCCGCATGAGTTTGGACCCTTTGTTTTCCACGGAAACGCATACCAATACTTTGCAGGTAAACAGTAACACAAAATTGATCATGGCATACATGCATGCTAAGAATGCGTTGTTTGGGATGGCAGGATACATTGCAGCTTCGCGTAAATCAAGTATAAGCATGGGTGTCATTATTGGAGCCGCACTTGGTGCATTCATTCTACTTCTGTTGCTGGTGGTGGCCGGAGTCTATGCATTCCGTCAGAAGAAAATAGCCAAATCAGCTTCCAAAAGGAGTGATCCATTTGGTATGTTAACATATGTCCACACATACATCAAACTATGATCTGAACCGTTAGATTTTAAGATTTGATGTCAACAGATGAAAAAACAGAAAATGTTGATGTTGTGTTACACTTCTGTTGACGTTATTTGTCATCTGTTGACATCAAATCTTGAAATCTAGCGATTCTGATCATATTTTGGAATTTTTACAATATATAGCATCCCCATACATAGGGTATGTGTATGGATATGACAATATTGGCGAGTTGGTTCTTGCAGGATCATGGGACCCCAAAACAGACAGTGGCGGAGTCCCACAGCTGAAAGGAGGCACAAACTTCACGTTCGAGGAAATCAAGAAATTCACCAACAACTTCTCTACAAGCAATGAGATTGGAAGTGGTGGCTATGGAAAGGTATGTTTGTTTCATGATTTTACTTCATTGCTCAAAAATGAAGATTTGATGTGTGTATTAATTTTGGTTAGGTGTATAGAGGAACACTTGTGAATGGACAGCTAGTTGCAATAAAAAGAGCTCAGCAAGGGTCAACACAGGGGTCATTGGAGTTCAAGACTGAGATTGAGCTTCTCTCAAGGGTTCATCACAAAAACGTTGTTGGTTTGGTCGGTTTTTGCTTCGACAAGGGAGAACAGATGTTGGTCTACGAATACATCACCAACGGAACGTTGAAGGATAGTCTCACAGGTAGATGATGATTGATGTAGCTTTCTTTCCTTTACGTTAAGAGGTCTGATGGTTCTATTCGAGTTGCAGGGAAAACGGGGATCAGGTTGGATTGGAGTAGAAGGCTGAAAATAGCACTCGGGGCAGGGAGAGGTGTGCACTATTTGCACGAGGAAGCAAACCCTCCCATCATACATAGAGATATCAAATCAAACAACATCTTATTGGATGATCGTTTGAGTGCCAAAGTAGCAGATTTTGGTCTCTCTAAGTGTAAGCCAATGTCTGAACAGGACAAGAGTCATCTCACCACTAATGTCAAAGGCACAATGGTGAATATCATGTACTAGTACATTTAAAAATTTTGACCAACTTCAAGATTGTGACCATTTGATTTCTTTCTCTAGGGTTACTTGGACCCTGAGTACTACATGACGCAGCAGCTGACTGAGAAGAGTGACGTCTACAGCTTTGGAGTGATGATGCTGGAGCTTCTGACGTCCAAGGCCCCCATCGTGAAAGGGAAATACGTCGTGAGGGAGGTCAAGGAGGCGCTGGACAAGAGCAAGAACTTGTACAACCTGGAGGCCATGTTGGACCCCATAGTGGCGTCCAACATGGCGCCCGGGAGCGTGGAGAGGTTCGTTGAGATGGCGCTGAGGTGTGTCGAGGAGTCGGGTAGTAGTAGGCCGAACATGAGTGAGGTGGTGAAAGAGATAGAGAAGATCATGGGTCTTGCAGGGCTGAATCCAAGTAATGAATCTGCATCAACATCAGACAACTATGAAGGAACTAGTAAAGGATCCAAGGATCCTTATGCTATTGAGAGCCTGCTTTCATACAGTGGGTCAGAATCCAAATAGAAGAAATGAATGTGTATCTGAAACTGTTCAAACCTTTCCACTTTTATTTATGATTTGTGTTTTTTCCATTTTTCCTGCCAAATCATCATTTTCAACTAAATAATACTCCTACAATCCTACTTCCTCCATCCACAAAATAATCACGATTCATTTTATGAGTATATCACCTGAAAGCTGAAATACATCCAACTTTCTGTATACTCCATATACTACCACGTATGGCTCATTACAAGTAAAGTCACCTACATTTCTTAAAATTCATGTCATACTCTCATAGGATATTTTGCAGTGTCATCACCTACATTTCGTGTCACTCGCATTGGATATTTTGCGTATGCAGGAAGTACAATACAAAACCCAACTGCATAGAATTATGAGAATTAGGAAAAAGAATACTTAAAGAAACTAGAGATAAAGTTGAGGTACTTTCCTATTATCCCATATCAATAAAAACTCAATCCAAAAAATTGTGGAAACAGATTAATTTCAAAATTCGTCTTTGCAGCTTAGTACATCGGCAAATTGCTATACATACATACAGAAATGTCAAAGACAATATTAACAAGAAGATCAAATGGCCACAGACCTTCTGCTTCTTCCACTTGTACGCCGCTTCCAAAATTTTGAGATTGGTGGTCTGTGTTTCTTCTGGGACTCCTCATAACTGCACCATATCAAAACATCAGAATAAAATCAAACCTTTAACACAGTAGCACATGTTTTACCAAATTTCATCAGGGAGAAAGCATTGCAATTAGGAGAAATATTCATACAAGTAACAATCAAAACCTAATTTAGGTGAAGAAATCAATAGGTCTCAAGTGCTAACAAACCCAGGCAGCCAATAAAGGTGCGGCTGCAGTGACATGATTTTGCACGCCACAGAACAAGGATTGGATAGGTAACCCCATATCAATTTTTTTTAAAGAGAGAGAAGGCCAAGTACAGAAATTAAAAAATTAAATTAAATGCATACCCAGCTGGACCATCCTCAGTTTCAATGTGCCGTCTCTTCTTCAGTTTCTTTGGAAGTAACCTACTCCACAGTACCAAGCTCACCAAAACTTTTTTCCGTGTTCAACCACTCTTCCAAAAGCATTGCTCTTTCCTCAGGGGCAGAAGTTCTAAAATAGCTAAGGGCTTTTTCAAATACACCTGAACCTGAAGAAAGAGAGAAAGTGAGATAAGATTCATGATAATGATAACTTACTCAACAACATTGTAATTTCTTACCTCTGGCTCGCTCAAGGCACTTTTTCTTATATTCACTGTCAGAAGGACCTCTTCCATAGCAGAAGCCTCAAACTTGGCATAACTTATCCACACCTTCAGGTGTTTAGTCCTGTTCAGTAGCCTCTCGTAAAGACCTCTAGTTCTTCCGTACTCGGATTCAGAAATCTCAAAATCAATATATGCCTGTTTCAAATAGTTAGAAGATCAAAACACATACCCAGTCAACTCACTACAGAGTGATTTATATCAAACACAACCAATGTTTTCCATATGAATAAATTGTTAGGAAATTATTTATCATAATATATTCAAGAACACATAATTGAATATGAATAAAGCAAGATCTTTGAACATCATGTATTTCACGTATTAACCATAAACATAATGGATCGGAAACTTACCTTTATGATCCATAGCGGAAGCAATTGGGGAAGACCGAGAGAACTTCCTCGGACTTTGGTGTACTGGCGCAACTCCAAGGATTTGTTTCTCTCTCTTTCCCTCGTTTATGTCCTCTCTGTAATGTATGTAATTTGATGGGATCACCACACTTGTATTTATAGGCAGAGAGAGGACAAACCCTAATTATCAAGCCTTAACACCCTTGCTTTCTTATTGATCAAGAATACTATTGATCACAATTAATCAATATACGCGTTTCATTGGTACTACTAATTTGATCACATTCAATTATTGCAATCATTGCCATATATATTCACTCTTATTGTGAACGGCTACATCAAACATAATATATACGCACCCATTTAACTTGATAGTAATAGGAATAAAATATTCTTTTTACTTACGGCAACATACCTTTTGATTTTTGCCAATTAATGGTTATGTATATTAGGCAATAACATTCGGCCAATTAAGACGTTAAATTGATTGAATACCAATTTGAAAACGTTTCATTTCCGTCCCAATAAATAATTAATTGATAGCTAGTTAGGGAAAATGTGTCTTATACCAAATTCATGTATTATATTAAAAAATTAAATTCTATTTAGGATTTTATCACATGTCACATATTTGAGACATAAAACTTACATTCTCCCACTTGGACTTTATAAATACTTTCATCATTTGCAAACATAAGTATTACTCCCTCCGTCCCGTGCTACTCGCACGTTTGCTTTTCGGTACGGAGATTAAGGAATGGGTGATTAGCAAAGTCAACAATTGCGGCTGTAGGTGATAATTTTTACTAAAAATGGAAAGAGTGCAAATAACTTGGGACGCCCAGAAAGGAAATAAGTGCAAGTAACACGGGACGGGGGGAGTATATTAGAGAGACTACTAATGCGGGTCATAGCGGGCGTATATCATTTAATCGACGTAGTTCCTTCCATGTACCACATCACCAATAACCGCACTAATATAATCTATAAGTGACACAACGTCCATAATTGTCTTATTTCAAGACTTCCTGCATTAATACTAAAAACGTATATATGCATATCAATAATAAGTTTATGCAGGAAAAATAGAAACAACTTTATTGAATTCAAAATATCCATAATTTAACTGTCTGAACCAACATGGAAACATAAAGATTAGACGTTTCCATACCCAAGACCCATTCTGTTAACTTATTCCATAAATGTCTTTGGGCGGTAACGCCTTAGTCAATGGATCAGCTACTATAAGCTGTGTGCTTATATATTTTATAGATATTCTTTGTTCCCAAAACTCCATCTTTCACGACAAGAAACTTTAATTCCATATGTTTAACTCCTTTGAATACTTGTCATTCTTACAGAAAGATACAATTGCACTATTATCACAATACAATTTCAAGGACGTGGATATTGAGGAGACAATACCAAGGCCAGAAATAAAATTTTGCAATCACTAATTCTTCAAAGCAAGCCATAAATTCAGCTTTAATGGTGGATGTTGAATTAGACCTTTGCTTTACACTTTTCCATGATATGGCTCTTCCGGCCATAGATGGTAAAATTTTGGTATTACTCATTTTTTAAATTGAAAAAAAATTAAATCACGAAAGATGAAAATTTATAATTGTCTCACCCATCTATTTTCTGGTGAAATAAGATATGATGTGATAGTCAGTCTGAAATACATAGACAAAATGATAATTGAAAAAACGATAAGTCGACACCGTCTGATACAATTTACTCCTGCCGTCCCACTTAAGATGACACAATTTTCTTTTTAGTTTATCCCAAATGAAATGACACATTTCTATTTTTGAAAACTTTATTTCTTAAAGTAATACACTCGACCACTTTTTTCTCTCCTCAATTCAATATTCAACTCTTTTTCTCTTCATTTAATACTTACAATTAC
Organism: Salvia splendens; assembly: GCF_004379255.2. NCBI lineage: Eukaryota > Viridiplantae > Streptophyta > Magnoliopsida > Lamiales > Lamiaceae > Salvia > Salvia splendens. The sequence goes on along the minus strand of NC_056043.1, from coordinate 18,107,933 downwards.
CTTTTTCTCTCTCCAATTAAACACATTAACTAACAACTCCTAATATCGTGCCGATCAAAAAATGTGCCATCTTAGTCTGGAGGGTGGGAATACTAATAATAGTGGATTATTAAATTTTACATAGAACAAACATTACAATTTAAAAAAGCATTAGATAGTAATTGTTATAGACGAATCGTCATATCTTGAAATTGTAGAAATTTATTTTCACTATCAATTTCATATACTCAAACCAATGACAAACCTATTTTAATAAGTTTCACAAATACTTTACATCTTAGTATATTTAAGAATGTTTGGAACTAAAGCTAGTTTTCATAATTTGGAATAAGTAAATATTTTGTGATGATTTGATTTTAATTATTAAGGGTGTAATTAAATTATGATAAAAGTATTCTGTAAGATAAAAATTTAAACAAATTAAAGATACATTATTAGATAATAAATTAAATTTATTAGAGATCAAATGAAAATTATAGAGTACTTTCTCCATTGGACTACAAATATGTTAGGGAGAACAAAATAAATTAAATACTCCTGTGATTAGTTCAACTAGACGGACTATCAAAATTATCTCTATATTTTTTTAGACAAAAGTCCCAAAATAGTCATTAGCATATTGCGTTTTTTTATTTTGGTCCAAAACATTATCTTTTGAATTATTCGGTCCCTCACATTTGAAATCAGATCACATTTGGTCCATTTTGGACGGTTCCGTCAAATTTTTGACGGTTTTAATTACCGTGTCACAAATCCGTCACCAATCCGTCATTAACTGGGAGAAACTAATCCGTCACTAATCCGTCACAAAATCCGTCACTAATACGCGCGAGAACACGGTGCGGCCGTTGTGGTTGAGGGAATTCCACAGTATGGTTTCGTGGCTAACCAACGGCGAACCACACCCGTCAAAACATGACCGCTCATCGCCAATACCTTATTGAATTTGAGTGCCTTTTCACCCAAATTCAAGTATTCTTCTTCGTCTTTTCTCTTTATCACATTTACTATTTCTCTCATTTCCTCTTCCAATTTCCCATTCCAACCGTTGTAGCCTTTGCTCGTTTTAGGCTGCTTTCTTCCGTTGTGAGGCCACCACAACGCGGGCTCCACGGTGGCCGGGAATTTATCGAGCATGGCGCCGAGGAGAGGCAGCGGAAAAGCCCTGTCGAGCGCCAACACTTTGTCCATGAATTCCTTCACATGAATTAGATTTGGATTTCCAATTGAGAGAATGATTTGGATTTGATTGTGAAGCTGTTTGAACAGTCTCGTTGCGTTGCGCTGCTCTACGGCTAGCTGCGGCGGTTGGATTTTGTTGACGATGGAAAGCATCCCGGTCGCTGCCACGTACATCGCTGTCGATGACAACGCCACTGCGGTGGCGTCTCCCTTGCTCATGGAGGCGATGCCGGCCATGGTGGCGGCAGCGAGAGTGAGAGCGTTGATCGAATTGAGAAAGAGAGAGTTCCATTCGTTTCTATGATCTCCAATGTTTTTGTGCATTTCAATTCTATCTGCAACCGCTTCCATAATGGCGTAGAGCATCGCAACGACCGACGGATTTGTGACGGATTTGTGACGGATTAGTGGCGGATCAGTTTCTCCCAGTTAGTAACGGATTAGTGACGGATTTGTGCCCCGGTAATTAAAACCGTCAAAAATTTGACGGAACCGTCCAAAATGGACCAAATGTGATCCGATTTCAAATGTGAGGGGCCGAATAATTCAAAAGATAATGTTTTGGACCAAAATAAAAAAAAAAAGCAATATGTTGAGGATTATTTTGAGACTTTAGTCTTTTTTCTACCATTTGACACGTCAAATGTTTACCGTCTTCCAATGTGGAGTACTACTATCGAGATATAGTACTAATAAAAAAACAGATCTTATCTACTTCCCTATTCATCTTTCTTCTCCACGCGCCGTCGCAGCATCCCCTTTTCTTCTTTCCATACTTCCTCTCTTTGCATACACATTCACAGCTATTTCTCTCTGCCTCTTCTCCACTTCGTCGCCCAAGTCTTGTGTTCTCCTTCCTAATTAAATTTTCAATTTTAGAAATCAGGCGGCGGGATTCGCTGGCTCTTGGGGCGGAGACCTGTCGGAGGACGGCCGGGAGTCAGGCGACCCAGACGACCCAGGCGCGCCCCACCGTCACTCCACGGATCTCGCACGACCCCGCCGCATTGGGGCGATGTCGGTCTCGACCCTTGCGACCCGCGACCCAGGCGCGCTCGGGGCGCGATTTTAACAACACTGGCTGACCCCGAGCCCGGTCAATATTTAATTGGCGTATTTCAAATTGTGCGGCCATCAGCCAAATCTTTGCAAAAGAAAACTTCTCATGAGGAATCATCTTCAGGCACAAGCTGCTCAGTTCAAAAATGTATCAGGATCAGAAACCAGAATCATTAAAAGCTATCCACATAATACAATGACCACGGTTAAAGAAATATTATAAACAGACTGGCAATTCTATTACTGAATTTCTCAGAACGAGCTTAATCAAGCTTACAATACATTCAATACAAACAGACTTTTCCCAGAATATTGGTTACATACAATTCATATACCATGTCCTATAGCTTCAGGGGAGTTGGTCACATAGTCAAGTGAAATGCATGTATATTCTTAATCGTATTTCCACTAATCAAGCTTCCAAGACAGCATAGACAGTAAACTTAAAAGTGAATGTACAACAAACATGTCCATGTATTTTAACTGTTGTCATCAATCCAAAAGGGTGATTGGGTGAAAATATAAGGGATAATAAACTCAATGAACTTAACTTATATGGATAACAGAAAATGGGATCATACACTCAATTAACAATTTCATAAATAGCACAGACACAATAAGCTACTGGATAGTAGAAAATGGGATCTTACTTATATATGTCTCTTGTTCGGTCAACATCCTGGGCATCAAGCTCCTCATACAAAACATAATTAATCCTGAAAATATCACAAATTCAAAACAGATATGAATCTCAGCCAAGCCCTTTGATCAACATACAATACTGGCATGCTCATGTAAGGTTAAAGCATTCTTACCACATGCTGCCAGTAGCGCTTCTCCTGAGCAGGAGGCAGATTTCCTATTGCCCTCTCATACACATCCTCAATCCTCTGCCTATTCCCGCAGCTCTCTTCAAGACGAATATAATCAAACCATACGTCATAATTAAGAGGATTCTTCCCGACCTCATCCTCATACTGAAACCTCCTCTTTCCAACAATAGCATCCTCAATTCCTTCCCTGTCACCATATTGCTTCTCGAAGGCTACAAACTTCTTGTACAGCTCTTCTGCCCGCCCCTTTGGAATATGATCCAGTGCAAACTTATAAATGCATCTTGCTCTTTCTGTCTCCTTACATTTCTCTTCAAACTCTGCAAAAGCCACAAACAACTCCTCTGCCTCCTCGTCATCTCCCAGCTTATTAACAGGCCTCTCGTAACAACAATTCCTCGCACGAGCTATCTCCCCATTTTTCATCTCAAACTTAGCAAATCGAATCCCTTGGGGTGACAGTCCACAAAGCGCTCAAAAATCTCTCTAGCCCTCTCGACCTCATTATACCTAAGCTCGAACTTTATATAGGAGAGCCATCCTTGCTGATCAGGCATCCACTTCATGTCTTCATCCACCTCTCAAAAATCTGCCTAGCAGCAGCCACATTCCCCAAAACCTCCTCCATGTGGATGTACTTGTACCAAAGCTGATCCACCCTCGGCAGCAACTGGGTTGCACGATCCCACACATTCCTAGCGTGATTGATAAACTTATTCTTCATCTCAAAATCAGCATACTTGAGCCACAGTGTGTGGTCTCTGTAACCCACCTTGAGCGCGCGCTCCCACACTGAGCGAGATCGCTTGAAATCCTTCTGAGATTCTTCCCATTTTGCATACTTCACGCAGACGCTCTTATTCCAACTCACTATTCGATCAAATCTTCGAATTCCTTGCGTTTGCAGAGGCGGTAATCTCCGAGCTCGGTGGAGTCGGTGATTTTCTTCTTGGGGGCCGGATTTCAACCTCCTGACGTTCTCTAGCTTCACGAAGGATTTGCTCGGCAGTGATTTCAATCGAAGCAGGCGTCTTGTTCTTGACGCGGATAGGTCGGGGCAGCTTCACCTCCGTTTCTTTCTTCGTCAAATACCCCAGATTGGGGTCGGCTTCTCTGGAGCTTGCCATGGCTGATTCAGAGGATTGCAGTTATGAGACAATTAGGGTTATAAGAATTGGGGGGAGATTCACTCAAATTTTCAAAAGGATCTATATATTCTATCATTAACAGGTCGGTTATTTGGGAATTTTAAGGGGATTCCCCTGTTTTCAAATTTCTATGCTAATGTCATCTACCAACTCACACTTCCGTATGTACTATTAACCAATAGTTTAAATGATACCACACTTTTATACATTAAATTCGATGGTTAAAAGCCTTTTAATTAGTTGTAAAGCTGATTGCATCACATCATTTGCATATATACACATCATCTGTTTGTATATACAACTCAAACAATTGCATAGTGAGGTTTTTCGGCCCAATAAAAGAGTGGGTTTTTTCCAAAAATAAAAGAGTGGTTTCCCCCCAAAAGAGAGGGGGTTTTTCCTCTTCTACATGAAGCGTTTCTTATAGCCAAAAAATAGGGGGAAACAAATTTTGAATTTGAAATACTGAGAAATTTCTCTACAAATATCAGTTGCAATTGCACTCAATTATAAACTCCAGGTTCTTATTTCTCTCTCTACACTCTTCCTGTTACTTTGATATCTCTCTTCATCTTCTTATTTTCTTTTATTTCGAATAAATCACTGATTATTAACCATTTCTTATTTTGCAGATAATAAAGGTAAAATCTGTATAATTTATTCTTCGTGTTTTAGTATTACTGTTACTTTTATATCTCTCTTCATCTTCTTATTTTCTTTTATTTCGAATAAATCACTTTTGGTTAATCATTTCTTATTTTGCAGATAATAAAGGTAAAATCTGTATAATTTATTATTTGTGTTTAGTATTGTTTTGTTTAGTGTTTAATTTTTTTAATTTTATTCATTAATTCATTAAACGTTAATGATTTCTTATTTTGCAGATTATAAAAGTGAAATCTTTGTTATTTAATTCTTTGGGTTTTAGTATTGTTTCCTTTTCGCATTTTTTTATTTTATTTATTTAATCATTTGTTTGTGTACTCATTTTATTTTATTAGCCTATCTATTACAAAGGTGCAAGGTAATAACAATAAAAAAATAAAAACTCACTTATTATTTTAACAATATCTTCAATCCGTTTGCAGAAATCGTCTTCAACCTTTATGCAGATGTTCGCCATTGTTCACTGCAAGTACTGCACCAGGAAAACCAACAGAACTGAGGAAATTCATCGATATTAAATGATTTTACCTTATAGATCTGGATCTAAAAGGAAAAGGAAAAAATGTAAATTACTAAAGAATAAATTACACAGAATTATGTTTTTTGTAGGAAGAGCTGAGAATGAGCTAATGTTGTTTCAGTTTGAAGATGGAAGGTGGAGAGAGTTGAACAGGCAAAAACGTAGTTTGATTTTTTGGAAGACGGTGGAGACAATTGAAAAGCTGTGTAAAGTTGTTACCATGTATATAACAAATAGATACAAACCCTAAATTTATACTATTTGGTTTTAGTATTGAATAGTGAATATCGGCCTTTTTGATTCTTCTTTATTGTGTAACAGTTGTATAATTTGTGGAATGTTGAACAATGAGTGAAAGTTCAAATAATGAAATAACATTGATAACAATGTATTTGTATGTACTAAGTTTGTTCATCGATTATCCAACTATATGATTGATATAATGTTTTTGGAGATTCACTTTTATTAGAATATATGACAATTTGATGAAATTTTGTTGAATAAAATTTTGTTTGCTGCAAAATAAATTTTAAAATTTTTTTGGCGATCAAGTATATAAATTTTTGTTTAGTTGCAAGTAATTGTTTTATACCTAGCATTGTGTTCACTAATTAATTTATTGTATTAGTTTGATGCATCGATATTTTCATGGTGTGAATGTGTTATGCGTATTTGTGTGTATTAATACACACAAAACTCTAGGGTTTAGTAGTCCATGAGGCTAGGGTGTAGTACATGCTTATTGATTTAAGTTATATCCATAGAATAGTGTTCACTAATTAATCGAAGTTTAATCCATTTCCAAAGGGTTGAGTAATCCATAGGACTACGTTGTAGCCCCTACTTAGCAAATATTATTTACAATTTAATACAATACTTTTTTATATGTAATATTCTGAATAAAATATTACATTAACTAATAGATTTAAAATATTATTAAATAGATGGGTTAAGAACATTTGATTTTTTAAGCGATGTTCAATCAGATATTTCATTTGTTTGTGACAGTTGTATATTTTTTGATTGTTCCTCTTTCATAAAATATTGTAAAAATGTCAAAAGTTATTTTGAGTGTAGTTATTAGTTTGCTGCATCGATATTTTCATAGTGTTAATGTGAATGTGTTATAAGTATTTGTATCTATTAATAATTTAACACACATAAAATTCTAGGGTTTAGTAGTCCGACTAGGGTGTAATTCCTACTTAGACGTGTGTATGTTATTAATTTATATGTGTGTATGTTATTAATTTATATGTATAGGTTAAATCTGGTAATAATTATCTTTCTACAGAAATTTGATATTGCCAATTAATGCAAAACAGAAATCATTTGCAGTGATTTGTATTGCATTTATTGTTGATTGACATAAATTAAAAAGTTAAATTGTGAGTATAGGTTTACATTGTTTGTATATATAAGTTTAAATTGCAACCAATATGTTTTGGCTTCAACTTATAATAAATTGTTATAGAGTAGCATTATTTATTGTTATAGAGTAACGTCAATTGTTTAAAGTTTTTATTAATTTAAAATTTATGATAGAATATTTAGACGTGTGTATGTATGTATTAGTTTATATGTATAGGTTAAATCTTTGTTTTGGATGCTGATGGCGTATTATTTGTGTAAAAATTGCAAATTGATTAGATAATTTCACTATGTGATAATCATATTTTTGCATAAATTGGATATTGCCAATTGATACAAAACAGAAATAATTTCAGTCATTTGTATTGCATTTAATGCTGATTGACATAAATGAAAATTTAAATTGTGTAACAAAGGTTTGCATTGTTTGTATATATAGGTTGAAATTGCAATCAATATGTATCGACTTCACCTTATAATAAATTGAGGGAACATCATTTTTGGTCCACGAACTTTGTCAAAGTATCATTTTAGGTCCGTGAACTTTGAAAATATCATTTTAGGTCCGTGAACTTTGAGTTAGTATCATTTGAGGTACTTTTTACTATTTTCAAGTTTTTTTGGATGAAAATACCCTCAATACCTTAAAGTGTATATATTTTTAACAAATTTATCATATACTCATATTTTTTTATAAATATCTTTACAATATATTTTTGACAAATTTTCTAAATATAATTTGACCTTAAATATTATCACTTAATTTTGTGACATGCAAGTAAAATTGCTTCTTCAATTCTTTATATTATATTTTTTTTAAAATTGAATAAAGAACTTTCTTTAATAATAAAAAATTGAATAAAGATCTTTTTATAAATATCTTTACAATATATTTTTGACAAATTTTCTAAATATAATTTGACCTTCAATATTATCATTTAATTTTGTGACATGCAAGAAAAGATCTTTATTCAATTTTTTATTATTAAAGAAAAGTTCTTTATTCAATTTTAAAAAAATTAATATAAAAAATTGAAGAAGCAATTTTACTTGCATGTCACAAAATTAAGTGATAATATTTAAGGTCAAATTATATTTAGAAAATTTATCAAAAATATATTGTAAAGATATTTATAAAAAAATATGAGTATATGATAAATTTATTAAAAATATATACACTTTAAGGTATTGAGGGTATTTTCGTCCAAAAAAACTTGAAAATAGTAAAAAGTATCTCAAATGATACTAACTCAAAGTTCACGGATCTAAAATGATATTTTCAAAGTTCACGGACCTAAAATGATACTTTGGCAAAGTTCGTGGACCAAAAATGATGTTTCCTCTAATAAATTGTTATAGAGTAGTATTATTTTTTGACCTTTATATATAAATTGAATATTTATTATATATTCAGTTAAATTGTTTTATTTTTAAAGTTTACTCATGTAATTCAAAATAATTATTGAGTGAATTGTGAAATATGTATTTGTATGTTTTGAAGGTTGTATTTTTAATATATTGTGTTAGTATTGCTTTTTTATTATTGTTGATTGATTATTTTAATGTGTTGATTAAATTTAAATTTATGATAGTAGAATATTGAGAATTTTAGATGTTTGTATGCATATTTTAGGTGTTTGTGACGTACGATTTGTGTTTAGGTGCTGATGACGTACTTTTTGTGTGAAAATCGATATGATAATTCTCTTCATAAATTGATAGTGTGTTAATTCCACTCTCCGTAAATTGTCTACTGGCCATTGATACAAAACAGAAATGATTTGCATTGAGTTGTAGAGCATTTATTGCTGATTGACATAGCTTTAGAAGTTAAATTTTGAGTATAAGTTTACATTGTTTGTTTTTATAGCTTTAAAAGTCATTATTTTAAGTAAATAGTGGTAGTAAGTTTTTTTTTTCTTATGAGAAATAAATGTTTATAATTGCTATCCGTTACATACTTTGTAATTCTATTTTACATTTTTAATGTGCTATTAGATCGAGATTTATAAAGAAAAATCATTTGATATTAATGTATTTTGGCTATAAATGCAATCTAATGTTAAGAAAAGTAAAGTTGTTATTTTCTGTTTGAGTTTTTAACTCAGATGTGTTTGTGTTAATTGAATGTCAAAATTAATTTTGTTCTACTTTTGGAGATGAGTATATAAATTTTTGTTTGGTTGCAATAAATTTTGTTCTCTGACCCGTACGTAATAGGTATTGATATAAAATGGGCGCTCTTAGTGAGACGATCGACTATCACTCAAATTGCAGTATTTCCTCTTAGAGATTTTGGTAGTCCCGTTACAAAATCCATGGCTATGTGTTCCCATTTACACTCGGGAATCTCTAATGACTGCAACTTCCCATAAGGTCGTTGGTGCAGTGCCTTCACTTGTTGACAGGCAAGACACCTCTCAACGTAAGATGCTATATCTCTCTTCATGCCGTCCCACAAGAACTTCTTTTTTAAGTCCTGATACATCTTTGTACTCCCCGGGTGGGCGTGGTGTATGGGGTATCGTGTCCTTCGCTCATTATCTCATTTCTGAGCTCCTCCTGGTTGGGCACACACAATCTCCCTTCAAACATGAGTGCATTTTCTACCTCCTCCTGATAATTCTCTCGTTTGCCCGTTCTCAATTTTAGGGGCAACTTCTCTACAGCCTCGTCCCGTCTCTAGGCCTCGACGATCCTGCCTCTCAAATCGGGGACAACTACTAGAGTAGAAATTATGCCTTTTCTACCGTCTCGGGTGCTCGCACCATCTCTAAACTCATTCTGTCGAATTCTCTAAGCAGTTCCTCCTCCTGGGTGAATAGGACTGCTAATTGGTGCTGACTCTTATGGCTCAACTGTTAGAGTTTGTATACTAGAAATCACATTTCAAGTTTTTGAATACTGTAAAACTCTATATGTTATTTTCTAAAGGAATGAAACAGATTATTTTTTGTCATAATGTTGTTATGTTTTACATTTAATGGATGTTTATTGCATATTTAAATGTATAAGCAACGTAACAAAGTCTACGTCGTTGTTTTAGTAGACCGATTGTGGGCGTCGTCCACTTTAAGGTAACACGGTCAGTTTTGAATAAAGAAAAATAAGAATTTCACAACCTAGATAGGCCTAGACTGCCTATCGTGAAAGTTTGCAATGTCAGTCCGCTTATTTCTAAGCCTTACTGAAATAAGATGACATTGGTGTGGTATAGCACTAAATTGGATCTAACAGCAAGACAAGTGTTTATGCTATCTACTGAAAGACGAAGTCTTGATAATTAATTTCTTAATCAATGTACGTTAGCATTGAGCATACGGTATTTGATTATGCACTACTTTGACTTACCAAAAAGTGCGGGTTTTTCACAACCCAAGAATCCTAGTATATTGGGTAGTGGTGATTAATATCTAGCGGTGCTAGGATTGCTATTATATTGAATCGTGAGCGAGGTGAGTCTCGTTTGATAACGTCCACAAGAGGAGCTCGAAACAATGTTTTATTATTCGGAATCTAGCTAGTTGGAGTTTGATTACTCTATGAATAATAAATAAACGTTTCTTGCTAAGTCCACTCTTGGAGTTAATAATATGTTAATTAATTAAGTCCATAGCAGACATTAATTAATTAATGGACGTTTCTATCTTAAGCGCGGGAAATTGATGACAAACAAATGGAATCCCGGAATACTTGTAATTTCGGATTTGGATGGGCAGTGCAATATTACTTCTGTAGTGGCTGCTCGTAATATTCCAATATAAGCTTTTGTTAAATTGTGGGTTCAATAATTAGTAAGAAGCTAATTGGGGGAGGCCATAACCAAATTCTTCCGTAGATCCCTGACTGGGCCCAATATGTGACTTAATATAAATAGGAGAATAAAGGAGACAGAAAATACTCATTATTTTCCATCAAATTTTCGTCCCCTCTCCGTCTAGAAGAGGGACGATTTTCAGCTCTCCTCCGTGAGCAGTTTCGTCTTCTTTATTTGATTCATAGTATTTTGGTGAGATCAGCCCACACTGATATCAGATTACAGTCCGAGAACCAGTCAAAAGATCCGTGGTTTAGTACTCAAGATCTTCACGTGGAAAAGGTGCGAGCTATCTTCGATTCTTCAGTGAATAAACGAGGTAAATTGGCTTAATCCGTAGCAAACATGTTTTAGGTGTTAATTGTGCTAAAGCATGTTTAGATTCAAGTTATGAGGATGATACATGTGAGAATTACGTGAATAGAATTTGTCTAAATAAGCTGCTAAATAGATTAGAATTATTATGAGATCCCTTAGAACGCACGCTTCCGCTGCCAACCCCTACATCAACGTGTCTGTCACAACGTTAGCCTTACCCGGGTGGTAGTTTATGCCGCATTCGTAATCTTTTACCAATTCAAGCCATCTCTTTGTCGCATGTTCAAGTCCTTCTGCTCAAAGAAATATTTGAGACTCTTATGGTCCGTGAAAATTTCACACCTAACTCCATATAGGTGGTGTCTCCAAATTTTCAACGCGTGGACCACTGCCGCTAGTTCTAGATCGTGTGTTGGATAGTTGAGCTCGTGTGGTCTGAGTTGTCATGACGCATAAGCGATCACATTCTCGTTCTGCATCAACACACATCCAAGCCCGCACTTGGAGGCATCCGTATAGACAACGTAGTCCGTCCCCGGCTCTGGGACTGTTAGTACGGGTGCGCTGGTCAATTTCTCCTTTAACAACTGAAAACTTGCTTCACACTCGGGAGATCATGAGACCTTGGTTCCCTTCTTGAGTTGCTGAGTCATTGGCCTTGCAATATTCGAGAATCCCTCAATGAATCTCCTATAGTAGGCAGCTAGTCCTAGGAAACTTCAAATTTCGTTGGGCGTAGTTGGCACTTTCCAATTTTGTACTGCCTCTACTTTTGCAGGATCCACTCGGATTCCTTCTGCTATCACAATATGTCCAAGAAAATTCACCTCCTTGAGCCAAAATTCGCACTTGCTGAATTTGGCATACAACTTCTCTACCCGTAGCGTCTAGGGCAATCCTCAAATGCTCATTGTGTTCCTTTCTATTCTTGGAGTATATCAGCACATCGTCAATAAAGACTAGGACAAACTTGTTGAGGTAGGGATGAAAAACGCGGTTCATCAAGTCCGTGAACACTACCGGTGCATTCGTTAATCCAAACGGCACCACTGTAAACTCATAGTGACCATATCTGGTTCGGAAGGCCGTCTTGGGCACATCCTCTGGTTTAATTTTCAATTGGTGATATCCAAACTTCAGGTCCATCTTGGAAAATACACTAGCTCCTTTGAGCTGGTCAAACAGATCGTCGATCCTTGGTAAGGGGTACTTGTTCTTGATGGTCAGCTTGTTAAGCTCTCGGTAATCCACACACATTCTCATAGGCCGGTCTTTCTTCTTGACGAACAGTACAGGTGCTCCCCACGGTGAGACGCTGGGTCTGATGAATCCTAGGTCCAGGAGTTCTTGCAGCTGTACCTTCAGTTCGTCTAGTTCCTTTGGGGCTATTCGATATGGTGCCTTTGATACCGGGGCAGTTCCTGGTTCTAGGTCTATGGTGAACTCCAATTGCCTGTCTGGCGGCAGACCAGGTAGTGTGTCGGGAAACACATCTGGAAATTCACGAGCGATGGCGCCCCTTTCAATTTTCTTTCTTCCTTCCCTTCTTTGTTCAGGTAGACAAGGTATGCCGGACACCCTTTCTTCATCAGTTTGTTGTCTCTCTTTGCACAAGATCGTGGCATGGTTTTCAGCCAGCCATCCAGTCCATTCCTAGTATTATGTCCACATCCCACACGATCATAACACTCAGGTTGTTTGCTACAATCTTAAGTTCACCCAGAGTGATTTCTAAGTTCGAGCAAGTACGAGAGATCTCTATACGTCCTCCTACTGGGGAAGATACCTCCATTCTATGCTCAGATTCTTTCGTAGCGAGTTTCAAGGTAGTCACGCAATGAGCAGAAATAAAGGAATGCGAAGCACCAGTATCAAATAGAAGCATTGCGCGCAGTTGTGGGCGTTGAGCTGACGAGTGAGGCTTTGCTCCCGTCCCTGGAGTCTTGTTTGAGCAGTGTCTAGCAAAGTACCCAGTCCTCCCGTAGTTGAAGCAGACACCAGTCCATGACTTACAGATGCCGCTATGCAGTCTGTTGCATTTGGGGCATGGACCGAACCTCGATGTATTCCCCTTGAAAGATCCAGGGGTAGCTTGGTATCCGCCACTCTGTGGCTTGCTTGGTCCATACCCTCCCCTCTTAGGCTCAGGTGGCTCGTGGTCCTGCCCACATCCTCTTGTCCCTGGGTCCTTGGGACTGAGCCGGGGGCAGAGTAGGGTTCATAGCTGGCGTAGTCTTCTCTCCCGGCATAGCTGCCTCGATGTCTAGTGCTAGTCCCAGAGCTTCAGTGTAAGCCAATCCTCCGTGCCTAGCCAGAGTCATACGTATCTTGTACCTCAGACCGGTACATAACTTCTCAACCATCTTTTCGTCGGTGTCCACTTGGTCTGGGGCGTACCGAGCCATCTCACAGAACATTCGATCATTGTCCGTTACTGACATCCGTCCTTGTTCTAGGTCGTAAAACTCTACCTCCTTTTTCTTCCGATAGCTCTTGGGGATGTACTTCTCATAGATCTCAGCTTTAAATTCTTCCCAAGTCATTTCCCTGAGCTGCGCCGGAGTCATGGTCTTCTTCCTTGCTTCCCACCAAAAATCTGCAGGTCCAGTCAGTTGGAAGGTCACACAGGACAAAAGCTCTCGGTTCGTGCAGTGTAAGAAGTCAAATATGCGCTCTAGTGCGCAAATCCATGTCTCAGCCACAGTTGGGTCTCCTAACCCGTTAAACATTGGTGGGTTTATCTTAGAAACATCTCTTTGACCTGACGGTCCTGCGGTTGGAGTGGTGGCGAGGGTGGTGAAGGTGGTGGAACTGGTGATGGGGGTGGTGTTATTTCATTTAAATCTTCTTGCACTTCCCCATCATAGATTGGGAGTTCATCTCGGGCTTGTCCTCGACCCCCTCCCACGTCCTCGGCCACGCGGCCTGCCAGCTCTTCGTGGTGGCATCCTGATAGTTATGCATTTTCTCATTAAGCACTTAGCATACACGATAGCTAAACAAACAATTAGATCATACGATAGAAACGACCACAATTTTTCAAAGATAAGGAGGTTTCATAAATATCGCAATTCAAGTACATCATCATAGGAATAAAAGAGTCTGCCTCGAAAGGAATTTTTACAAAAAGATGGAACTTAGAACGTACATCGAAGTACGTGTTGTGAAGTCTCGATATTGCGGAACATCACTATGGTACTTAGTCACTGCCTTTCTAACAGCTCGGGTCTTATGTGCTAATCAAAAAGTGATCTACTGGAAATCCTAGAAAGTAACGATAACTACATCAGAAAGCCATCATACTAGGACGTTTCTGATGGTACAACATCCCTACTACTCCTCGTCGGATCCTAGTGAGCTCACTCCAAAGCTCCTCTCAAAGTCATCATCACTGTCTACCACCAGGATAGGGTCCTCTGCTGCTGCCCCTGGCATATCCTCGTGCACCGGGAATGGCACCTCAACCATCGGAAACAGAGCCTCCTCGAGCTCCATCTCGGCTCGGATGGCCTGTAGCTAAGCCACCCTCTCCTCCGACTGCCGGCGTAATCTAGCGCGAATGTCCTCTACCCAGAGGTGGGCCTGCGGTGGCTCGGGTACCTCTAGCATCCGTCTCTCCCTCTCAGGGGCTCTCTCCCGTGCTACCACTGTGTGGTCCGTCTGGGGCTCCCCTAGGCCCTCCTCCCAAGTCTGCAACAACCATCGGGGGCCTTGCCTCGCCCCTCGGGGTCGCGCCTCGCGCCCTCTGGCCTATGCATCCCTGGCTGCCGGGACGACCCAGCCTCGTGGTCATAGTGTCCTCGTGTACCGCCCTCGGGAGAGATCGACACGCTCCACTGAAGTGGGGGTGACGACAAGTCACCTTCCGCAATAGGCGGAGTATCCTGAAAATGTACATACTGCAGGAAGATGAAGGATAAGAAGCCACGGAAATCCCCCCCACCTCCTGGGTGTCGATCCTCCTATATACGTAGTTAACCGACATCTAAGCGGCCCATGCCCCCCATTTCTCGGGGAGTACGGAGATCAGTTGGTGGATGCCATCGAGCTTAGAAGTACTGTACTGATGAGTCCTCTCCCACAACTCGTAGAATTTGCATAAAATTGGTAGTATGCCCTCTGCCTCGTATGGTCGATAGGATCGGTACATGCGGAACAAATACTCTGCTAAGCTCTCATACGCACTCAGCGGGGATCTGGAGGAGTCCTGTCCCTCCATCTATACAAGGGCAGGTCCCGAGTCAAAGACGCCACTCATAAGAAAACGTAACATGAAGGTAAAGCGTAAAGAGCGATGCATGAGAGTCTAAAGAATCATCAACTATAGCCACTATACTGCGTGATCTAACGTCATCAGACTAAGTTCACATCTCAAATCTAGCATTTTTATAAGGTCTCGTGAAACGTGATAGGATCAACAATCTCTTTCGGATCTATACGAGTGGTTTAGCCACACTGAGGATCTATCTTGTGCTATTCCCTTATAGCATCGTTCCTCGTCTTTCTTTTCAACATCTGCCCCTCTTGTGCTCTTATGCATTGGGCGTTGGCTCTTCTTGAGTGAAAAGTCGTGTCACTACGAACCATGCTCTCAGGTTTAACTTTGTATAATATCGTCTCGAAATTGTTGCTTAGGAAAGCAATCATAGGATTTATGGTTCATCCTTTGTAACCTCATCTTTAAACTACACTCTTTAGAGATACATTCTTTAGAGAAAATTCTTATTTCCTCTAGGTTCTTCTTTTCCCCTGACTAGGAGAAATTCTTGTCATGCTTTGTCTTAGCTTTCTCAAAGTTTCCACTTCTTCAAATTGGTTGGTTGAACGTCTTGGAGTGGTGATCGAGTCGATTACTTGAGATGATCTAGTGAACAAGTCTAGATCTTGACTGAAAGAATGTTTCTATCTCAGAGCAAGAAAGAAACCGAGGCTCTGATACCACTCTGTCACGACCGCATTTTGCTAAGGATAGCGAAAGCGGGTAATCCGCGACTAATAAGAGGGATTAAAGATAAAGGGGAAAGAAAAGGGGTAGAACTCAAGGAACTTGCCGAAAAGGCCAAATCGATTGATACCATAAAATAGAAGCCAAGTATTCAATTACATGGTCTCAGAAATAGAATAATCATCTCATCAACTAAATGAGAGTTCGATGGTGAGACTTTGAAATTCTCACTTAACAAAAGTACAGCGGAATCAGTCCTTACTAAATGACTTCGTGTATGAAGACATGAATTGTCAAAAGATCCACTTGATTAATTAATAACATCGACTCCGATCAATACTCCTTCCTCTTGACGTTCAACCTGCACATTTAGAAATACATCCAGGGCTGAGTACAGGAGTACTCAATGGACACGTGCCGAAAAGCAAAACATACATTATATAGTTGTCATCCATCAACAGTAACACACGAGGGTTTTCTTAAAAAGGCCCGGGCTTACTAAACTCTTTTGTGATCTTAAAAGTCCGACTGATCAGTCTAAGTTCTCCATAACTCTTGTCATATCTGAGAATCGTGTACCGTGAAGGTGGCCACCTTCACGGACACCATAGCCGACCAACCCTCTTGGATGGCTCACGGCCCTTGTGCACAATATTCCGAATAGGATTTGCGGTCCTATTGGGAACCGAATTCGTTACATAGCTTTGGCATCGCCAAAACCCTCGGCATATAGCCCCAACAGATAGGCCTAAAAAACAAACATTTTAGGGCATGACAACAACTTGAAAAATAATCACAGCTTCATTTTGAGAAAAGATGATATTTCATAATTTCGCAAGTACGTGATTTATATCCACACTAATGTGCTGGATATTAAAAGAAAGCCCACCTGATACGCTTATCTCCAAATAACAACTCCCGTCTGGCCTCACTTGCCCTTGAATAATTTATCCTTTAAAAATAAATAGTGTAGCACGCTAATTAGTACTTGAACTATTTTTCCTGAGAAATGAATGCATGCATCCTAAAGGATAGCACCTATATCTTAGTCTCGGGTTATAGGATTTTTCTTAATCCTACCTCGAGCTTCACTGCTCTGCAGAGTTTAATTATTCTCTTTACTAATTCCGGAAAATTCTATTTTCTCTAACACAATTATTTGTGCTCTTATTTAATAAAATATGGATTCTTGGAATATCCCTTCTATTTCATTTCTTTGAATTATTCTTAAGGCCGCCCATGGCGTCGCGGGGCGACGCCGATCAGCCCTTACTTCTCCAACTTCAATATATTTCATCTTTGGAAATTTAACATTTTATCTGAGAATTAATTAATTAAGCTCAAAGCTGAATTCCTTAAATTAATTCTAACTTCATATAATTAAATCTCGCCCCAAAACAATTAAATTAGTATAATCCTTATACTCCATGAATCGACCCATTCGATGAATTTCCTTGGCCCAAAAACTAAAATGAATTCAATATTTTAGTGGTCCAATTCAAACTAATTAGAAAGGCATAAAGCCTACACTCCTCATCACCAAACCCATCGGTTTCTCTCTCTACTGCCAATCCCCAATTTCATTTTCTTTATTCTTTCTTCTGAATCCCTAATTGAAACGTACAACAGCATTTCCCCTTCCTTCTTCCTCATTTCGTCGCCAACTCCGCCGAGAATCAGTCACCGCCGTTCACGCCCTCCTCTGGCGTCTCTCTCCCTTCTCTATTCGTCTCATCTTCCCCTAATTGAAGAACCCTACTGTTACAGAAGAAGGCAGCGCCTCCATCTTCTCCGTTGAGCCTTCTGCTGAGCTCTCCCTCCAGCAAGCAGCGCTGCTGCCTGTGTTATCTACGGCTTCCTCCGACGAGTTCTCCGTCGCCGACCACGCCGCTCGCTGCTTGTGTCGCCGTTTCCGTCTCCCGCCGCTCGACGAGGTAGCAACGCTCCCGCCGGCGCTGCTGCTGTCGATTTAGCATAGGCTCAATTGTGGTATTATTCACTGGAATTGGTCTTTGGCTATGGTATTAAAGTTCTGACTTTTCCTTTAGGAGCATTTAGCTCACTGTAGTGATTCCTTACTCTTATACATGATTTCTATGGAAGGATTTTGATGGTTCGCTACTGTTCCATAATTGGTGTGAGGATCCTATTGGAAATTCTAAGTTCTGGAGCTATCTATTTGTTCTATATGATGCAAAGAGGGTGTTGGGGGGATTATCTCTCGGTTGGAAATTCTTTGTTGTTTTCTTGCTGCCAACTCCTCTCCTTGCTCCTCCCCCTTGCTGCTCTCTTCCTATGATATAATGTGAAACTTGGGTGTCCGAAAAGTGGGGAGGGGAACGAAAGCTGTAGCACCCCGAAAAATTTCGACTTAATTCGTCTTATTAATGTGAATGTTGTTTGGGGAAATGCAATTGTGGAATTTGACTTCTATGTGATTGAGTTAACGATGTGAAATTTATGGTTGAGAATTATGGGGAATAATATGATATGTTTTCCAATGTGAGAATTTAATTAAATAGGATCATGCATATTTTTTTTAGTCAATTCATTGGAATTTTCGGCCATTCCTAATTATTTGAAATATTATTACCTTTCTTGGATTTAATTAATTGTTTTGGGATATTTATCGAAATCAAATCCA
This sequence comes from Salvia splendens, assembly GCF_004379255.2. Taxonomy (NCBI): domain Eukaryota; kingdom Viridiplantae; phylum Streptophyta; class Magnoliopsida; order Lamiales; family Lamiaceae; genus Salvia; species Salvia splendens. The sequence continues at coordinate 18,089,430 of NC_056043.1, read as the reverse complement.
CACCAAATTATCCCTATGTTATTTTACATAGAAATTTCGACCCTTGCCCATTTCTTGGCATTTTCGAAATCTTCCATTAATTGGGAGAATAAATTATTTTGAAGATTTAATTGATACCTTATTTATTTCCTTCATTGATTTTAAATTCCAATTAAATCTCTCCATATCCTATTTTAATTAGGATTTGACTCTTTCCTTCTTGGAGACCTCAAGATTTTCGCCCCTATTGCTTTCAATTACGTTGTGGGATTAATTTAATTGTTACCTATTTTATGAGAGTCTTTTCCACAAGGAATTACCAAATTTAGATCCTATTCCCATTTAATTTGAGGATTTAAATATTTCCTTTGCCTAATCCCTATGATTACACGCCTCCCCCTTCCATACTTGGAGAAATTCTTGATTTATCTTGTTACCTTAATTATGGGATACTCAATATCTTTTTACCTATTTTGTGAGTATTTTTCTCTCCAAGTAAATACCAAATAAATACATATGCTAATTAAATAGCAATTTTCAAAAATTACTCTCCCACATACTACACGCCTATTTTCCTTTTAATTGTGGGATTTATTCATTGACCTCTATTTTATTCTTCCACAATTTTAATTGTTTTATTTAATCGTGAGATTTATCCTAGACTATAAATTAAAAGAACCCTAACCCTAGCCCTCATTTTTTCGCCTCCCTCCCCTCTCCATACCACACGTCTCTCTCTCCCTCTCCACAAATCCTTCACCAATTCCTTGTTCTTGCATCATTTTGGAGTTGGAAACTCAAGATTCATCGTAGAATTGCATCATTCGTCATTCCTACCGATTGTTTTTGCAAGAGAAAGGTATTCTTGAATCATCTTTCTCATTCTTACCATTGAATCCATGTTTCTTGATCCCCTCATGCATATAGTGAGTGTAGAAATCGTAGATCTAAAAATTAATCGGTTGGGAAGGATGTTTGCATGAGAAAGTATGTGTATATGCGTTTATGTATGTGTGTGTGAGTTTGTGGATGATTCATTGGTGAATGCTATGTGTAAATATGAGATCATGGTTGCGAGGTTGTTTTTGAAGCATGAATATGTGTTGGAAGTATGAATAGGTATGTGTGGATGAATGATAGACAAACCATAGTTTGTGAATGTTGAACGTGAGAACTGCTGTGTTCGGGCAGTAGGTTCCGACGAGCTTTTGACCGATCAAATGATCTTAGTTTGACGTGAATTTTCAACTGGATGAAGTTTGAGATGTCTTCTGTGGTGTGTCAAAGTTTCAGCCTCGTTTGATATCAGATGAATTTATAACGAATTTTTCAATTGGACTGCGCAGTCCTCCAGAATTTTTGTGTTCCGACCAGTGAGTTTCGTTTTTGTTTTGACTGACCAAAAGACATGATTTTGGTGCTAAATTTTAACTGGATGAGCCTTGATGTGTCTTCTGTGTGGTGACCAAATTTTAGCTTCATAGGAGGCCGGATGAATTTGTAATGATTTTTACAAAAAGACTGCGATGTTTTGTCAGATTCTGATTTTGTTGAAATAACCTTGGATGTTAAGTTGTGAGTGAATTACATGATACATGTGTAATTAAGGAACGTATCCTATGAGGTGGTTATGTGTGGCATGTCGTTGTATGCTAGAGTGTTCGTTTCGATATGTTGGTGAACGTTTGGGATGGGCAATATGAGAAAAACGATGAAAGGAACGATAGGACATGCATGATGAATATGTTGATGGAAAGACTGATGGTGTTGACAAGGGTTGTTGTGCGTACGTGGGTCCAGAGAGCAAGGATTGCCTTAAAGTTGTGATTTGTGTATAAGCAAGCGAGGTGAACTTTCTTTTACTAAACTCTTTTACGTTTCAAAATTATGATATTGGAGTTATAAGGGTGGTTTAAAGTGTTATGTCATGCCATGATTGTTTTGATGTTGAGATTGTTGTCTGATGCCTAGTTCGTTTGAGCTTGCTCCGTTAGGCTATATGGCTATGTGTGAAACGAATTCGGGTCAGAGTAGGGCCGCAAAATCCGTACCTACTACTCCGTATGAGTTGTGGACAGGGCGCAAGCCCAATCTAGCACATCCCATCTCCAAGTTTAACTCAGACGTAGCTCCCTTCTTTATTTGGGGTTGCCCGGCTCATGTATTGGAAAAGGATCCAACTAAGCTAGGATCAAGGACGGAGGTATGTTTGTTTATAGGATACCCCAAAGGGACGAAAGGCTATGAATTCTTTAGTCTTCGAGACAAGAAAGTCATTGTGAGTACTCACGCGACATTCTTAGAGGAAGACTATGTAATGAATCATAAACCCAACAGTGAAGTGGCTCTTAATGAGCTAACTTCTGTCACAAGTTCCATTAACCAAGAACGAGTACCAAGTGTACAAACAATTCCCGAAACTTCAACTTCTACTCAAAATATTGTAGTGCCGCGCCTCAGTGGGAGGGTCTCGCATGAGCCCGACAGATACATTGGTTTTGGAGAATCTATGGATCACTCCTCGGACAGCAATGTATTAGATCCTTGGAACTTTGCGGAGGCGCAAGCAGATGTCGACCATTGCGAATGGGTAAAAGCAATGGATTTGGAACTACAATCTATGATAGACAAAGACGTCTACGATTTGTCCATCCTACCCGAAGGCTGTACTGCCATTGGGAGCAAGTGGATATATAAACGTAAACGTAGACCCGATGGACGAGTTAAAGTCTTTAAGGCAAGACTAGTGGCCAAGGGGTATACCCAAAAGGAAGGCGTCGATTATGACGAGAAGACCTTCTCCCCAGTGGCCATGCTCAAATCGATCCGGATACTATTGTCTATTGCAGCTTATATGGATTGGGATGTATGTAAGATGGACGTTAAGACTGCGTTTCTAAACGGCGGTCTTGAGTAGACCATCTACATGGAACAACCCGAAGGATATGCCATAAAGGGTAAAGAACACATGCTTTGGAAGCTTAAGAATGCCATTTATGGCCTCAAGCAAGCATCTAGATCGTGGAACCAATGTTTCGATCAAACTGTTCGCAAGTTTGGATTCGAAAAGTGCCCAAGTGAAAGCTGCGTGTATAAGAAAGTTGATAAGGGGAATGTGGTGTTCTTAGTTTTATATGTAGATGACATTCTTCTAATTGGAAACAATAAAAAGATGTTGTCATCAGTACGCACATGGTTGTCGAACCAGTTCGAGATGAAGGATATGGGAGACGCGGGACACATCCTCGGGATCAAGGTTATTCGGAATCGAGAAAAGAAAATGTTGTGCTTATCTCAAGAACCTTACATCAACACAATACTTAGTCGTTTTAGCATGCAGGACGCCAAGAAATGTTTCTTACCTTTTAGACACGGCATCCATTTATCTCAAGAGATGTGCCATAAAATGCCGTCTGAGATACAAGCAATGAGAAGGATTCCATATGCTTCGACAGTTGGAAGTCTCATGCATGCTATGCTTTGTACTAGACCTGATATTTGCTTTGCTGTTGGCATGGTGGCAAGATATCAGTCGAATCCGGGCCAAGGACATTGGACTGCCGTAAAGAACATACTCAAGTACCTTAAACGGACTAAGGACTATGCTCTAGTTTACAATGCAGCCGAGCTCTGCCCTTTGGGATATACTGACTCAGACTTTCAAGTTGATCAGGACTCGAGAAAATCTACTTCAGGATATGTGTTCACCTTAGGAGGTGGAGCCGTAATTTGGAAGAGTGTGAAGCAGAAATGCATCGCGGACTCTACCATGAAAGCCGAGTATGTGGCCGCTTCGGAGGCTGCAAAAGAGGTTGTATGGTTCAAGAACTTCCTTATGGATTTAGGTGTGGTTTCGAATCTGCCCAAGAGCATCACCATTTATTGTGGCAATTCTGGTGCTGTGGCAAACTCGAAAGAACCAAGAGCTCACAAAGCGAGCAAACACATAGAGCGGAAGTATCATATTATCAGGGATATAGTGCAGAGAGGAGACATACAAGTGGTCAAGATTGTGTCAGAGAACAACCTGGCAGATTCTGGTGCTATTACGTTGAATCGTGCGCGAGAGAGTCTCGTTTGATAACATCCACAAGAGGAGCTCGAAACAAGGTTTTATTGTTTGGAACCTAGCTAGTTGGAGTTTAATTACTATATGAAGAATAAATAAGAGTTTCTTGCTAAGTCTACTCTTGGAGATTAAAATATGTTAATTAATTAAGTCCATAGCAGACAATAATTAATTAAACATCTTAAGCGCGGGAAATAAATTAAATGCAATTAAAGGAAACCCGGAATACTTGTAATTTTGGATTTGGAAGGCAGTACAATATTACTTCTGTAGTGGCTGCTGATAATATTCCAATATAAGCTTATATTAAATTGTGGGTTCAATTTAATTAGTAAAAAGCTAATTGAGTGAGGCCTATTCCAAATTCTTCCTTAAATCCCTGACTGAGCTTAATATGTGATTTAATATAAATAGGAGAATAAAGGAGACAGAAAACACAATAATTCTTGTTGAGAATTTTCGTCCCCCTCAGAGAAAGAGAGTTCGAAATTTTGCCTCCTCCGTGAGCTGAGTTCTGTCTTCGTTATTCAAGTCCTAGTACGTTGGTGAGATTTGCCCACACAAATATCAGCTTATAGTCCGGGACACCAGTCAGAAGGTCCGAGGTCGAGTACCGAAGATCTTCACGTGGAGAAGACGCAAGCCATCATCGATTCTTGATTGAATCAACAAGGTAAATTGGCTAATTCCGTTGTAAGCATGTTTTAGGGGTTTTATATGCTAAAGCATGTTTTAATTCAAGTTATGAGCATGATACATGTGATAATTACGCGAATAGAATTTGTCTAAATAATCTGCTAAATACATCAAATTTATGTGATCAGTGAATTGATGCACGCTTCCGCTGCGAACCCCTTTAGCACTAACCACAATTGATACGTCGATTCATCCATCCATAACAACCACCATACGGTTACACTTTCTGTATCACATAAATATATGTACATCAACTGCTTCTCACCAACAAATGAGTCGGTTGGATAATGACAATTAGTTTACTAATTAACTAATTACCACTGTCACACCCTTTCACCGTCACATGCATATACTTTAATATTTAAATATATGTGTAACAATTTTACACATCCAATACATGTATTTACATGCATGTCAGCCCACACATATTTATATACACAATTATAATATATATATACATGATCCTTTTCGTATAATATACATATACACCTATATATATTATAATATCATAATTTAGAGGTAAGAGAGGAGGGTTATTAATACCCCAATTCTAATTCTTTAATCGAAACCAATCCATTACGGTATCGTCTTTTATATTAGAATCTAACATTTAATATAACTTAATCCTTAATATTAAACCAATAGATACATAGGTCACATAAGAATATAAATATTCCTACATTGTCCCACTTGACCTTGTGTCGCCTTGATGGTTTAATTACCATGATGGGCACTTTTTATACTAAGTTCAAAAATCCTTTAAATACAATATAAAATTAGAACTATTGAATCATGGCGGGCACAAGTCATTAAGCGACATGATTCCTTCCATGTATCACAAATCGATTCCAACTTTATATTTTATCTTTTCATTGAGAAGAACCTTAATTCTCAATCATCATATGCTATCCAAAAAACCATAAGTGTATGCACGTACTTTAATGATAACATATTCAATAAAACAGAAACAAAATTTTAATTGAATTCCAAGTGTCTTACACCTTATGAGCGAAATATAATTCGCATAGCAAGGCTTTCTCTATAATACCCATATGTTTTTCATGGCCAATAAACATTTGGGTGATAATCCTTTATTTAACGGATCCGCTCCAATTATATTGTCCTAATATGCTCAAAGAACACTTCATGTTTCTGTACTTCTTCATTTACTGAAAACTACTTCAACGTCATGCGTTTCACCTTTCAAGTACTTATCTTTCTTTTAGAAGAAGATTTTTGCGAAATTATACCGTAAATTCTCAGCGGCTTGGCTATAATGTTAACAATCCCTAGTCCTAAGATTAAGTTTCGCAATAACTTTTCACGAACCTTGACCTCAAAGCATATCAAAATTCAACTTTATAGTGGAAATAGCAATGACAAACTATTTTCCACTTTTCCATAATATTGTTCCCACGACATAAAGGAACAAATAGCTAAACGTCAAATTTCTACCATTGACGCATCCGGCATAGTCTGAATCTGAATATCCTATGACTTCTAAGTCATCGGATCCCCTTTATATAAACATGTTCTCTTTGGTGCCTTGCAAGTACCTGAGGACTTTCATTGCAGCTTTCCAGTGATCCATGCTGGGATTACTTTAATATCGACCCAACATACCAACCGCAAAGGTATATCTGGCCGCGTACATGCTTGAACATAGTTCGAACTCCCAACCACTGATGCACATGGAATTCTTTCTTTTTCCTTATGCTCCAATTCATTTTTAGGACATTGTCTCCCTTGTGAATTGGAGCTATCCTTATAGAGCAATTTTCCATTCTATAACTCTCTCAATTTTTATTGATATATTTCTTTTGAGACAAATTCAACGGCCCTTGTGATCTAACTCAAATTATTTCTATTTCGATCATATAAGATGTCTCACTCATATCTTTCTTATAAAAAAATCCTTATGCTCCAATTCACTTTTAGGACATTTCATTTTATCGTACTTGTCTCCCTTCTGAATTGGATCAATCTTTTATAGAGAGATACTATTTATTAACATCATGTAACACTGCCATGTCATTTGCAACAAGCAAAATATCATCAACATATAAGACTTACTTTATAAACTTGCTCCCACTGATTTTTACATAGATACATCGATCAATAATGATCTCTACAAAATCATATGACATAATGGTATCATTAAACTTTTAAAATACCATTCTTAGGAAGCTTGTTTTAGTCCATTTATTGACTTACTCAGCTTACATAGTAATTTTTCTTATTATGTGGTCAAGAATCCTTCAGGTTGGTCCATATACACTTTCTCTATCATTTATCCATTCAGAAAGGTGGTTTTACATCCATTTGGTAAAGCACGTGATCATAATGAGCCACCAAAGCCAAAATAATTCTTAAGGAATAGTCACTTTTCATGGCTCGTTGGAATGAGTAAATATTTACACGGCTTATGTCACATTCACTTTTAATAGAAACCACAGTAATTTGAAACGACAGATTTTCTTTTCCTTACTGATAGTTTCAATATTTATTGTGGTTCACTATTCTCTTCTAGAATTGTGACAGGTTCATCTACTTCATTTTCGGTTAGTGGGTTTTACACATTATCATGTTGTTCTATTGTGTCTTTTGATTGTGATACAATAGGAACAACAACCTTAGGTGAAAACAACATGTGGATGAACCTTATTGTGGACTTCTTGAACATCCACCTTTCACCACTCCCACTAGTTTTCACCATTTTCAATGAACCTCACATTTCCCGTTTAAACTATTATTGTACTATGGTTAGAATAATAAAGTGTATACCCCTTCAATTTTTTTGGATAGCCAATAAAAACAATTAACTGACAATCCTTGAATCAAGAATCTTTTCATGTGGGTTATATATAACATTATTTATGCTCGACCAACCCAAATACAAATATGCCTTAAACTAGGTTTCATTTCCGTCCACAGTTCAAAAATGAATTTTAGGAACTGTCTTACTGGGAACCTAATTAAGCATATATGTTGTAGTCTTTAAAGCATAAATCCACAATGAAAAGGGTAAAGTATAACAACTTAACATACTTCTAACCAGTTCCATTAATGTACGATTCCATCTTTCCACTACACCATCATGTAGCGGAGTACGATTCCACCTTTCCATTACACCATCCTTTAGCAGAGTATTAAGCATTGTATACAATGCACAAATGCCTATACTTTGAGAAACTTTACAAATGGACATGGATAATATCTATTATAAAAACTCAACAACTCTATCCGATCTCACAACTTTAACTTTTCTATATAACTGCCATCCACTTCGTCAATGAATACCTTTAGGACATTCACTGGCTTGGATCTTTTATGCAATAGATACTTATTCCATAATGTGAGTAATCGTCAATAAAGATGATAAAGTAATTCTTATCAACCCAAGAAGGAGTATCAAAATGACCACATATATCAGTATGTATTAACTTAATAAGTTGACTGCTTCTCATAGTTGTTTTCTTTATAACGTGTTTAGTTTGCTTCCCTTTAATGCAATCTACACACATATTTAGGACACTCATTTCCAATTTTGAGGAAGACTTTCATACTTTACCAACTTCATAATCATTTGTTTAGAAATATGACCTACTCTTTAATGCCACAAGAACGCAAAACTTTTACTTGACGCACTACGTTTAACGCCTTGACTTTAAATTATGATTCATACAACTTTACATCAAGAATGCATCTATTGAGTGAATCCAAATACTGTACCATTACATTAAAAGTAATCATTTCGGTACGATGTGGATTCATCATATCCAATCTTGATATTAACACTTAAGTTATCCAATCTGCTTACGGAAACAGGAATTATAGCATATTCAGGCACATACATATATGCTCTAAGATCTACATGACATCTGATGTCTAAGATAGATCTGTAAGTCTCAATGCCTCCGTTCAATGTTTTCATCATGTTTTCTTTGACAAATATTGTTCAACTCCTTTTATAGACTGGATCGAAATGAATCCATGTTTTATATGAGACATATGAGTTGTAGCACAAAAAAAAAACTGACCACCAAGTATTATTAGTCTTTTCGATAAGATTTGACTCAAAGTAAACAAAACCATTATGTTTAACTTTCTTATCGAACCAAGCCTTCCTTTTCGAGTAAACCTTCCTGAAGTGTTCTATTTGTTTGCAAATGAAAACACCTCTTTTTCTTATGGATTTGCTTTTCTTGAGATTTATCCTTTATTTTGTCCTACTTACTCAGTTTTCCTTTACTGGTGCTAACAACTCCAAGACATACGAGATTCGCAACTTCATAATTTATCTTCTTTAATCTCCCTTCATTTTAAAACAACGTAGCCTATAATTCTTTAAAGTCCCATTTATCCTTAATGGTGTTATAATTCACCAGGAACTGGCTAATTCAACATGTAGGGAGTTTATGATAAATTAGTGTCACGACCCAATTCTCGTTAAGGATAACAAGATTGAGTAATTCGCGACTAATGGGGGATTTAAAGAAGCGGGGATAGAAAAGGGGGTAGAATCTGAAGAACTTGCCGAAGGCCAAATGTGATATTTCAAAATAACAGTCAAATATTTGATACAATCTCGGAATAGAATAATTTGACATGTCAACTGAATCAGAGTTCAATGATGAGACGTTACTATTCTCATTTAACAAAACACAGCGGAATAGGTCCCTACTGAACGACTTCGTGTATGAAGACACGAATCGTCGAGAAATCCACACGATTATTTAATAGCATCGACTCCGATCAATTCTTCTCCATCTTGACGTTCAACCTGCACATTTATAAATACATGCAGGGCTGAGTACAGGAGTACTCAGTGGACACATGCCGAAAACAAAACATACAAATATAAGTTGTCATCCATCAACAGTATCACACGGGGGTTTTCTTTAAAGGCCCGAGCATACTAAATTCTTTTGTGATCTTAAAAGTCCGACTGCAATCTAAGTTCTTGATGTATTCCTCCATGTCTGAGAATCCAGTGTGCCGTGAACGTGGCCTCCTTCACAAGCACCCTCGCCGGCCAACCTCTCTCTAGGATGGCTCACAGCGCTCGCGCACGAAACTCCGAATAGGATTTGCGGTCCTATTGGAAACCAAACTCGTTACCAAATTTTTGGCATCATCAAACTTTCGGCATATAGCCCTCATAGACAGGTCTCGAAAACACACATTTTATGGCATGACAACAACTTTAAAATAATTCACATCTCCATTTTTGAGAAAAGATGATATTTCATAATTTCAAAATATTTGCTTTATATCCACACTATAGTGCTGGATATTTAAAAGAATGCCCACCTGGTATGCTTATCTCCAATTATAATCCCGGTCTGGCCTCACTTGCCCTTGAATAATTTCGCCTTTGAAACTAAATAGCGTAACACGCTAATTAGTACTTGAACTATTTTTCTGAGAAAAGAATGCATGCATCCTATGAGATAACATCTATCTCTTAGTCTCTTTGCTAAACTCGGCCTACACTAATTAATTTGTTAACTCTTTTCTTCTATCCCACGGATCGGCCCACTTCATAATTTAATTAAATGGGATTAGTCCAAATAATTAAATTAGAACTACTCCATTATTTCATCTAAATTTGTTAACCCCATTGAGCTCGTTTCATTTTAATTAAACCATCACGGCCCACTTCATCTAAAAGTTGGAGGAATTTGACCCAATTCTTTATTACTTACTGGCCCAACTACAATTAAATGAGATTCCAAAAAATGGACCCCTCCTCTTCTTCTCGGCCGATTCTCTCTCTCTCTCTCTACCTATCCCCCTTTTTCGTTTCTCCTCCAATTTTAGGAATCCCAAAATTGAAGCCAAATAGGCAACGACGCCCCACCTCCTTCCACTTTCTCCCTTCTCCGGCGGCTCGCCGCCGCCCTCAGCGTCGGATCCCTCTCCCTCTCTTCCCCTGTTCCTCAATTTAAACCCCTCCTTCCAAACTCGAATCCCTATCCTTGAAATCGGAGAACAGTGGCGCCATTCCTCCTTGTCGAAATCGCCGTCATCTCGATGGGCTCCCGGAGTCTCGTCGGTACGCACTCCTTCCATCGCGCTTCCTCACTCCGTCGAGACCTCTCCCATTTGAGCTCTTCTTTCCTTCCGGAGGAATGGTCGTCGATGGTTATTCATCCACCGCCGGCGTCTCTCCTTCTCGCTCGGCGAGCTCTCAACACCGCCATCTGCGTCGCCAGCGAGTCCAGTAGCGGTGCTCCGACAGACGTGCCATCGATACACCGCGAGGCAGTCGCCATCCGTTGGCTCCAGCGGATCTGCCATCGTCGCCTCTGCGTCCTGGCTCGCCTCATCGACTCATACTCGGCCTAAAGCTAAGTCTTTCTTATTCGTTCCTTAGTGTAGTTATTCGATTTGGCAGTAGCTAGGTGATATTGGGATTTTCTTTCTTTTGGTGCTTGAATTAAATGTGTGAGACCTATTGTGGTCATCTGCACCTCTTGCCTAAGTCATCAGTGTTGTTGGTTTTAGCAGCTCCTATTGTTATGTGGCACACTTGATTGTTGAGGCTAAGCCTACGTGATTCTTGCCCGTGCTATTGTGGATATCCTATCGAGCCTCTATATTCGGTTATCTACTGCCCTAGCATGATGCAAGAGAGGGTGATATTGGAGCTTACCTCACTCGGTGCACTCTCTTCTTTTGTGACCGATCCTTGCTCGCCCTCGCTCCTCCCCTTTGCTGCTCTCTTATGTTATGTGAATTTTTGGAGTTCGAAAAGTGGGATGGAGGGGGTGAAGGGGGCGGCTTATATAGGCGTTCATCTTGGCAGTTAGTGCCTGAAACTTGGAGATTGTGCTCCTATCTTTGTGTTGTATCCTATCTCTCTTTCGAGCTTGATGTTTATGCCTTCTATACTAATTTGGTGAAACTTCTTGGGAGTTTCATGGGCTGATTTCATGTCTTGCTTGTCCCCAGCTGGAGGGGGTATGGTCTGCCCCATTGTGAGCTCATTCTTCCATGCTTCTTGTTCCTATTTGATCTATGGGAAAAGAATGATATGGTGACATAGCTCCTCCAGAGACTTGTTGCTTTCCCTTGACTATTTTCCACTACCCTCTTGACTTACTTTTGTCTATTGCTCTTTCTTGGTACTTGTTCCTTTACTAATCGGGTAATTGAATTCTCCTTGTAGGTTGTGTTCTCTTGGAGCTTGCAGGCTGAAATTTCGAGAAGGAAAGAATGGGAAAGAGGAAGAGAATCCATTTTTATAGCTCCTTGGTTTCCATACCAATTTGGCTAACCTTTAGACTTGCTCAATAGAGTTGGTAGAATGGTGTAGTGTAGGTGTGAGTGTTGTCTTTATCACACATGTAATCATGTACAACTTGTATAGCTGGATTTGTATTTTTACTCCACACAAGTATTCTACTTTTCTCTAATATAGTATTTCATTTACTTTTATTCTTGAAAACATTTCCTTGTACATCGTTCCTTTCAACATCCATACTTTATTTATTCCACACCCGATTACAACGAAACTTCTACGCCTCCCAAACGAGAATTAAATAAGCTACCAAAATCCGGCTTATCCATAATAAAAGAAATGAAAGTCCGGGGCGTCACATTCCACCCTCCTTAAAAGAAATTTCGTCCCAAAATTTGTGCTGCTTTACTAGAACGGCTCGGGATAGCGCTTCTTCATTTTATCTTCTAACTCCCACGTTAAATCGTAAATCAATCCGTCGGACATCTGCATAGTACTTCTGTCTGTCCTGAGCCTCCTTGATCTTCTCTCGGATTTTTTCTGACAATTCCTCTCACCGACCTCGTCTAAATAGAGGGGTGACCTATACTTCCTCTCGTACAGTGCTTCGTATGGAGCCATATCAATTGCTGCCTGATAGCTATTGTTATATGCGAACTCTATTAACGGCAGTACTGGTTCCCAATTGCTCCCTCTCTCGAGCACTACTGCTCTTAGCATATCCTCGAGTGTCTGAATTGTTCTCTCCGACTGTCCATCGGTATGTGGGTGAAATGTCGTGCTAAAATTCAGTTGCGTTCCTAGCTCTTTCTGTAGGCTCTTCCAAAATCTGGACGTGACTTTAGCATCTCTATTCTGACGTGATCGTCGTTGGTATGCCATGCAGGGGAATGATTTCTCTTACGTACAACTGGGCTCGCTTCTCTTACCCGTACGTAATAGGTATTGGTACAAAATGGCCGCTCTTAGTAAGACGATCAACTATAACCCAAATTGCATTATTTCCTCTTTGAGATTTTGGTAGTCCCGTGACAACATCCATGGCTATGTGTTCCCATTCCTCTCAGGAATCTCCAACGGCTACAACTCCCCGTAGGGTTGTTTGTGTAGTGCCTTCACTTGCTGACAGGCAAGACACCTCTCAACGTAAGATGCTATATCTCTCTTCATGCCGTCCCACCAGAACTTCTTCTTCAAGTCCTGGTACATCTTTGTACTCCCTAGGTGGGCGGTGTACGGGGTATCGTGCTCTTCGCTCATTATCTCATTTCTGAGCTCCTCCTGGTTGGGCACACACAATCTCCCTTCAAACAGGAGTGCATCGTCTGCCTCTTCTTGGTAATTCTCTTGTTTGCCCGTTCTCAATTTTAAGCGCAACCTCTCTAGAGATTTGTCCCGTCTCTCGGTCTCGACGATCCTGCCTCTTAAATCGGGGATAACTACTAGAGTAGAAATTATGCCTCCTACCGTCTCGGGTGCTCGCACCATCTTTAAATTCATTCTGTCGAATTCTCTAAGCAGTTCCTCCTCCTGAGCAACATGACTGCTAATTGGTGTTGACTCTTACGGCTCAACGCGTCTGCCACGACGTTAGCCTTGCCCGATTGGTAGTTTATGCAGTTGTAATCTCTTACTAATTCGAGTCGTCTCCTCTGTCGCATGTTCAGGTCTTTTTGCTCGAAGAAATATTTGAGGCTCTTGTGGTCCGTGAAAATTTCACACCTAACTCCATATAGGTGGTGTCTCTAAATTTTCAACTCGTGGACCACTGCCGCTAGTTCTAGCTCGTGTGGTCTGAGTCGTCGTGACGCATAAGTGATCACCTTCCCATTCTGCATCAACACACATCCAAGTCTGCTCTTGGAGGTATCCGTATAGACTACATAGTCCGTTCTGGGCTCGGGGACTGCTAAAACGGGTGCGCTGGTCAACTTCTTCTTTAACCGTTGGAAGCTTGCTTCGCGCTCGGGAGACCAGGACACCTTGGTTCCCTTCTTGAGTTGCTGAGTCATTGGCCGTGCAATCTTCGAGAATCCCTTAATGAATCTTCTGTAGTAGCCAGCTAGTCCTAAGAAACTTCGAATTTCGTTGGGCGTAGTTGGCATTTTTCCAATTTCGTACTGCCTCCACCTTGGCGGGGTCTACTCAGATTCCTTCTGTCGTCACGATATGTCCAAGAAAGTTCACCTCGTTGAGCCAAATTCCCACTTGCTGAACTTGGCGTATAACCTCTCCACCCGCAGCGTCTCTAGTGCAGTCCTCAAATGCTTCTCGTGTTCCTTCCTGTTCTTGAAGTATGTCGGCACATCGTCGATGAAGACTAGTATGAACTTATCGAGGTATGGGTGAAAACGTGATTCATTAGATCCATAAACACTGTTGGCGCATTGGTCAGTCCAAACGACACAATTGTAACTCGTAGTGACCGTATCTAGCCCGGAATGTCTTCTTGGGCACATCTTCTGGTTTGATCTTCAACTGGTGATATCCCGATTTCAAATCCATCTTGGAAAATATGCTGGCTCCCTTGAGTTGGTCAAATAGGTCATCAATTCTGGGCAACGGATATTTGTTCTTGAGGGTTAGCTGGTTAAGCTCTCGGTAGTCCACACACATTCTCATGGTCCCGTCTTTCTTCTTGACGAACAGTATAGGTGCTCCCCACGGCGAGACGCTGGGTCTGATGAATCCCAGGTCCAGGAGTTCTTGCAGCTGTACCTTCAGTTCGTCCGGTTCCTTTGGGGCCATTCGATATGGTGCCTTTGATATCGGGGCAGATCCTGGTTCTAGATCTATAGTGAATTCTACTTGTCGGTCTGGCGGTAGACCATGTAGTGTGTCAGGAAACACATCTGGAAAATCGTGAGCGATTTCAACCTTCTTCCAGTTTTCTTTCTTCTTTCTCCTCTTTATTCAGGTGGACAAAGTATACCGGACATCCTTTCTTCATCAGCTTACTGGCTTGCAACATCATTATCACCGATTTTCGCGTTCCCGCAGAAATTATGTGAAAGCGAGTAGCTTCACCTTCGGGGTTTCTAAAAGAAATTTGCTTTTCTTTGCAAAGGATCGTGGCATGGTTTCCGTCCAGCTAGTCCATTCCTAGTATTATGTCCACATCCCACATGATCATAATACTCAAGTTGTTTACTAAAATCTTAAATTCACTCAGGGTGATTTCTAAGTTCGAGCAAGTATGAGAGATCTCTATACGTCCTCCTACCGGGGAAGATACTTCCATCCTATGTTCAGGTTATTTCGTAGCGAGTCTTAAGGTAGTCACGCAATGAGCGGAAATAAAAGAATGTGAAGCACCAGTATCATACAGAAGCATAACGGGTGTGTTGGAGAGCTTACCCATGACTGCCAAATTTCCCTGGTTCACCTCTGGCTGCTTCCGCCTTATTGCATAAGCTTGAGCCTGTGTTGGGAGTTTCGGCCTCTGCTGCTGATTTCTCGGTGACCGCTGTGAGCTTGCTCCAGGTTGGACCTTCATCGCGCGCAGTTGTGGGCGCTGAGCTGACGGGTGAGGTTTTGCTCCTGTCCCTGGAGTCTTGGTCGGGCAGTGCTTAGCAAGGTGCCCAGTCTTCCCGCAGTTGAAGCAGGTATCTGTCCCTGACTTGCAAATGCCGCCATGCAGTTTGTTGCATTTGGGACATGGACTGGACCTTGATATGTTCCCATTGAAAGATCCAGGGGTAGCTTGGTATCCGTCATTCTGTGGCTTGTTTGGTCCATACCCTCCCATCTTAGGTTCAGGTTGGGCTCGTGGTCTTTCCCACTTTCTCTTGTCCCTGAGTGCTTGGGACAGAGCCGGGGGTGGAGCATGACTCACAGCTGGCCCGGTTTCCTCTCCCAGCATGGCTGCCTCGATGTATAGTGCTCTACCCAGAGTCTCAGAGTAGGACAGTCCTCCATGGCTGGCCAGTGCCATGCGAATCTCGTTACCTCAGACTGGCACAACATTTTTCAGCCATCTTCTCATAGTTTCAACTGTTCTGGTGCGTACCGAGCCACATCACAGAATATCCGGTCGTAGTCCGTCACTGATATCCGTGCTTGTTTCATACTATGGGGATTCCATTTTTTTTGTTCCCTCCGTTGTCTCATACTTGTGGTTTCTAATTCGCCAACTCTCTTGTCGTCGACATTTAATCGCTAACACGTAATCTGTGAGACTACTTGTATTTCCTTTAGAAGTGATCTTGCATAACCGTGGCGTGAATATCCATTTCTCGCAACTCACTTATTTCTATTCGTTTTACGCGTATCCATCGATCAACTATTCTTATCTAACTCGTGCGGCATGACAGGGTCGTTAGGTGCATCATCTTTACTCATGTCTGTCTATCCGGACTTATTTCTCATAGGTATTTGAAAAGGATCAAGGCATCGCCTTTGTTGAGAGTCTTGCATTGTAAATTTAGTCAAACAGACTTAACTTGGATGATACTGATTTCAACATGAAGAAGTACTGAAAAATTTCCTTGTCTTGAAAAAAAAAAGTTCTCAAATCACTCAAGGTGACAAAAATAACACCTCCGGTGTGACTCTGTGAATTAAAATCACCAACTCGCAATGATTGGTTTACAAGGATAGCAGGACTAAGCTCAAGTAACTTGAAGATTTCTCTGGTTTGACTCTGTGAATTAATCACATTCTTTCAAAAGATCACACTGGTTAAGAGGTTTCAAGCGAACCCAAAGAACTTGGGGATTTCTCGAAAGAAATGAAATGTGCCACGAAATATGACAAAACGAATTAAATTGGAGTTCTCATAGTAGGCATCAAATAGTATGGTCTAATTGACTGTTCAGATTCAAGAGGATCTTGCTAACAATAGATTGATGGCTCAAATGTGTTAAAGCTTGGAAGAGTCGGTAGCAGTACATGAAAGTGTAGGCAATTGCCACGAAGTCGCGCTGACCATCCTCTAAAAATGTCAAAGCTAGTGATAATAGAATCACGTTGAAGAATTGGCATGTTGTCAAGAAAATTCTCAAGAAGATAAACCTCTGGGGTAACAGCCAAAGTAACTCGTTAAGAATGAAGTGGGTATGCTAGTCTTAACGAATATTGAAGACATGGTAAAAATTCCCCAGATGGAACAAACATGTAGTGGAATTGAACATGAGAAAATCTCAGTCTTGCAAGAAAGAACTTGTCATATACATGTTTGCAAAATAACAAGAGTTGACAGGAGTTCCAAGAAGAATACGTCATTCATTAAAGACGAGGTTTAGAAAAACGAGCTTAGTCTGAAGGTTCTGAAGTCAAACAACTTTAGAATAACAATGCGATTGGGCTTGCGAAGTCAAAATATCGCTCATACGAATGATGAGTAAGAAAAGTTGTTGTCAATCGACATATCTGAGAATACGAGAGCAAAGTTCGTGCTCATGTAACTGAAAGTGAATAGCAATCTAATATACCTAAGATAAGAAGTGGCACATTGATTTGCAATGCAAGTTGCTCAAAGTGTTTGAAATTGAATATTTAACCGTGATCTTTTGACTGGAAATGGGTCACAACTCTCACAGGAAAAGAGAAGTATTGTCATCTTGATTTGCAAATTGCGGGTCGATCAAGGGTGTAAAATAACCGGGGAGTATTTCCATTAAGGATGTTCAAAGAAAGAAATTTCTGGGAATCTAAGTAAGTACTGCTGATTAAAATCGTCTATTTCATCCAGGTCGAATTGATGCATGAAAATCAATGTAGGGAAAGTCATCAACTAGAGTCACTATACTGTGTGATCTATCATCATTAGACTAAGTTATTATCTCAGATCGAGCGTTTCTATAAGGTCTCATGAAAGGTGATGGGATCAATAACCTCTTTTGGATCTAATCGAGTGGCTTTGCCACAGTGAGGATCTATCTTGTGCTATTCCCATATAGCATCGTCCCTCGTCTTTCTTTTCAACAGTTTCCCCTCTCGTGCTCTTATGCATTTGGGCATTGGCTCTTCTTGTGCAAAAGTCGTGTCGCCTTAGATCCCGCTTTCGTGCTTAACTCTTATCTAGCATCGTCTCAAAATTGTTGCTCGGGAAAACAATAGTAGGATTTATGGTTCATCCTTCGTAGTCCCAGTTTGAACTACATTCTTTAGGGAGAGTACTTATTCCCTCTTAGTTCTTTCTATTATCTTGACTAGGTAAAACATACTCGTCACACTTTGTTTTAGTTATCTCAAAATTTCCCACTTCTTCATCTTTCAACTTGTTTGGTTAAACGTCTTGGAGTATTGATCGAGTCGATTACTTGGAATGATCTAGTGAACAAGTCTAGATCTTTACTGAATAAAGGTGTGGATCTCAGAGCAGGAATAAAACTGAGGCTCTGATACCACTCTGTCACGGCCCAATTCTCGTTAAGGATAACAAGATTGAGTAATTCACAACTAATGGGGGATTTAAAGAAGCGGGGATAGAAAAGGGGGTAGAATCTGAAGAACTTGCCGAAGGCCAAATGTGATATTTCAAAATAACAGTCAAATATTTGATACAATCTCGGAATAGAATAATTTGACATGTCAACTGAATCAGAGTTCAATGATGAGACGTTACTATTCTCATTTAACAAAACACAGCGGAATAGGTCCCTACTGAACGACTTCGTGTATGAAGACACGAATCGTCGAGAAATCCACACGATTATTTAATAGCATCGACTCCGATCAATTCTTCTCCATCTTGACGTTCAACCTGCACATTTATAAATACATGCAGGGCTGAGTACAGAAGTACTCAGTGGAAACGTGCCGAAAACAAAACATACAAATATATGTTGTCATCCATCAACAGTATCACACGGGGGTTTTCTTAAAAGGCCCGAGCATACTAAATTCTTTGGTGATCTTAAAAGTCCGACTGCAGTCTAAGTTCTTGATGTATTCCTCCATGTCTGAGAATCCAGTGTGCCGTGAAGGTGGCCGCCTTCACAAGCACCCTCGCCGGCCAACCTCTCTCTAGGATGGCTCACAGCGCTCGCGCACGAAACTCCGAATAGGATTTGCGGTCCTATTGGAAACCAAACTCATTACCAAATTTTTGGCATCGCCAAACTTTCGGCATATAGCCCTCACAGAAAGGTCTCGAAAACAAACATTTTATGGCATGACAACAACTTTAAAATAATTCACATCTCCATTTTTGAGAAAAGATGATATTTCATAATTTCAAAATATTTGCTTTGTATCCACACTATAGTGCTGGATATTTAAAAGAAAGCTCACCTGGTATGCTTATCTCCAATTAAAATCCCGGTCTGGCCTCACTTGCCCTTGAATAATTTCTCCTTTGAAAATAAATAGCGTAACACGCTAATTAGTACTTGAACTACTTTTCTGAGAAAAGAATGCATGCATCCTATGGGATAGCATCTATCTCCTAGTCTCGTCTTATAGGATTTTTCTTAAATCCTAACTCGGCTTTACTGCGGAATTTAATTATTCTCTTTGCTAATTTTTGGAGAATTTCTATCATCTCTAAAGTAATTAATTGGGCATTTATTTAACAAAATATGGATTCTTGGAAGATCCCTTTCTTAAATCATTTTCTTCGGAATTTTCTTAAGGCCGCCCAAGGCGTCGCGGGCGACACCGGTCGGCCCTTCGCGTCTCCCACTTCATCACTTTCCATCTTCGGGAATCTAGTACTTCAATCTGGAATTAATTCATCAAGCTCCAACCCGACTCTTAATTTAATTTCGACTCCACATAATAAAACCTTGGTTCCATTGATTACAAACTCGACATACACTAATTAATTTCTTAACTCTTTTCTTCTATCCCACGGATCGGCCCACTTCATAATTTAATTAAATGGGATTAGTCCAAATTATTAAATTAGAACTACTCCATTATTTCATCTAAATTTATTAACCCCATTGAGCTCGTTTCATTTTAATTAAACCATCACGGCCCAATTTATCTAAAAGTTGGAGGAATTCAACCAAATTCTTTATTACTTACTGGCCCAACTACAATTAAATGAGAGTCCAAAAAATGGACCCCTTCTCTTCTTCTCGGCCGATTATCTCTCCCTCTCTACCTATTCCCCTTTTTCGTTTCTCCTCCAATTTCAGGAATCCCAAAATTGAAGCCAAATAGGCAGCGACGCCCCACTTCCTTCCACTTTCTCCCTTCTCAGGCGGCTCGCCGCCGGCCTCAGCGTCGGATCCCTCTCTTCCCCTGTTCCTCAATTTAAACCCCTCCTTCCAAACTCGAATCCCTAACCTTGAAATCGGAGAACAGTGGCGCCTTTCCTCCTTGGCAAAATCGTCGTCGTCTCGACGGGCTCCTGGAGTCTCGTCGGTACGCACTCCCTCCGTCACGCTTCCTCACTCCGTTGAGACCTCTCTCATTCGAGCTCTTCTTTCCTTCCGGAGGAATGGTCGTCGATGGTTTTTCATCCACCGCCGGCGTCTCTCCTTCTCGCTCGGCGAGCTCTCAACACCGCCGTCTGCGTCGCCGACGAGTTTAGTAGCAGTGCTCCGGCAGACGTGCCATCGACACACCCCGAGGCAGTCGCCGTCCGTTGGCTCCAGCGGATCTGCCATAGTCGCCTCCGCGTCCCGGCTCGCCTCGTTGACTCATTCTCGGCCTAAAGCTAAGTCCTTCTTATTCGTTCCTTAGTGTAGTTATTCGATTTGGCAGTAGCTAGGTGATATTGGGATTTTCTTTATTTTGGTGCTTGAATTAAATGTGTGAGACCTACTGTGGTGATCTGCACCTCTTGCCTAAGTCATCCGTGTTGTTGGTTTTAGCAACTCCTATTGTTATGTGGCACACTTGATTGTTGAGGCTAAACCTACGTGATTCTTGCCCGTGCTATGGTGGATATCCTACCGAGCCTCTATATTCGGCTATCTACTGCCCTAGCATGATGCAAGAGAGGGTGATATTGGAGCTTACCTCACTCGGTGCACTCTCTCCTTTTGTGACTGATCCTTGCTCGCCCTCGCTCCTCCCCTTTGCTGCTCTCTTATGTTATGTGAATTTTTGGAGTTCGAAAAGTGGGATGGAGGGGGTGAAGGGGGCGGCTTATATAGGCGTTCATCTTGGCAGTTAGTGCCTGAAACTTGGAGATTGTGCTCCTATCTTTGTGTTGTATCCTATCTCTCTTTCGAGCTTGATGTTTATGCCTTGTATACTAATTTGGTGAAACTTCTTGGGAGTTTCATGGGCTGATTTCATGTCTTGCTTGTCCCCAGCTGGAGGGGGTATGGTCTGCCCCATTGTGAGCTCATTCTTCCATGCTTCTTGTTCCTATTTGATCTATGGGAAAAGAATGATATGGTGACATAGCTCCTCCATAGACTTGCTGCTCTCCCTTGACTATTTTCCACTACCCTCTTGACTTACTTTTGTCTATTGCTCTTTCTATGGTACTTGTTCCTTTACTATTCGGGTAATTGAATTCTCCTTGTAGGTTGTGTTCTCTTGGAGCTTGCAGGCTGAAATTTCGAGAAGGAAAGAATGGGAAAGAGGAAGAGAATCCATTTTTGTAGCTCCTTGGTTTCTATACCAATTTAGCTAACCTTTAGACTTGCTCAATAGAGTTGGTAGAATGGTGTAGTGTAGGTGTGAGTGTTGTCTTTATCACACATGTAATCATGTACAACTTGTATAGCTGGATTTGTATTTTTACTCCACACAAGTATTCTACTTTTCTCTAATATAGTATTTCATTTACTTTTATTCTTGAAAACATTTCCTTGTACATCGTTCCTTTCAACGTCCATACTTAATTTATTCCACACCCGATTACAACGAAACTTCTACGCCTCCCAAACGAGAATTAAATAAGCTAGCAAAATTCGGCTTATCCATAATAAAAGAAATGAAAGTCCGGGGCGTCACAATTAGGCTGGAAATTGCTTAAGACCCTCCATTTTCAAGGTCGTTAACTTTACTGTCAAGACAAACATGTTTGCCACATGATCGTGAATCGGCTGAGACAATTCAAACTTCTTTGTAGTAAGCCCATTCAATATGCTTCCAATAATTTTGACTTATCAGCCAAACCCGATCGTTAATACTCTTTAATTTTCTTAGTAAATTCCCTTGCTTTTCTGTCATGGGCAAAGATGACCTCAAATTTTTTTGCTATCGTCATTCTCATAAGGCTCAACCTGTTTGATCACTCCTAAGTCTCACATTGAGATTTTTAGTTACAGAGTGACATCTATGATGGTTGAGGATTCCTCTTCCGTTAGTATGACATGGTCCAATATCTTTACACCCAGTGTAAGCCGGATCTATTCGGATCATTCTCCATAATTTTGCCCATTAATTTAATGACAAAGTTAGCATATGCATACAAATTTTATAAAGCTGCAACATTTATACATGCTTATCTATACGTGCTTGAGTTTTTTTTAACACGGATTCATAAACAGTAATAAAACTTTAAATAACATGCATTTAAGTAACAATTGGGTAATACTTAAGCACATGTACTTTCCGCTATGCTAAATATATACTTAAACAATTAATCAAACTAAACATATATTAAATAAGCATGTTGCCTTTGGGTGTACATACTAAATGATACATGAATAAATGATTAATCCACTTCGTATTTATTAACTATATACAATGATCCACCTTTGGGTGATCTCCCAATATATAGATGATAAAATAATTGATCAGTCAAACTCTTATGTCATTTATAGCATCTCTTTAATCATGATCAATTAATAAACATTCATCATTTTCAATAAATAAATGCAATATAATAAGACTACTTTGGTGATAAACAAGTTATATATTATTTAATTATTAGAATCTTTTATGCGTAGAATATCCTAATATTGTTTTAACATTTCATAAAACAATTACCCAACACACAAGCGGAAGCATATTAACCAAAATAAAAAAAAATCCAAGACCATTCAAATTTCGATTTTGAAATCACACAAATGGTGAATTAACCAAATCTAGATTGACTCTGATACCAACTGTTAGCCATATCTCAATACTTTAATGATTTCGATAATGAAATCTAATTCTAGATTTGAATTAATTCAACCACAATTTTACACTATATATTGGAGATAAAATCACCAACCTTCATCCTTGCTTTCTTTGTTGGATGTAGAGGTTGAAATCCACCAATTGATGTTAGTCCTTTCTATGACTGGATCCTCCAATTGATTTTATCCCCTCTTTGACCTCAAGCCTTTAATGATTCTTTTGATGGATAAAGAATCAAAATCTTTATATAGTGAATATATACATGTGTATATACCGTGACTTTTTGTGTATATAATGTATTGGATTGTATTCCTAATGAATGAGAGCACACATGTATTTATAGGTGTTGCATGACTCTTCATGAAAAGTGGTGTAACTTCATATCTATCATGCCATGCACTAACCGCAATTGATACGCCGATTCATGAAAATTAGTCTTATTTTAAAAATGAAAATATTATCTTGTACTTTATTAACTTTTTCTCCTTCTCTCTCATACTTTTTCTCTTTCCTTCTCCTATCTTGTCTACTTTTCTCCTTTTTTTAGGATTGCCAACTGTCATTATAAATTATATGCGACACAAAAAATTAAAAAAATTACAATATTATAACAATGAATCGACTTGGTTATTTACCATATGAATATTCAGAGGAATGTTATGCTGCATACCTTATGTTAGCTCTTTATATGAGCAACACTCTCGTTTGACGCGCGTTTAGCGTTGTTCGTTTCGATTTATATATTTAGATTGATTCTAATATATTAAAAATGTTATTGTTTTAATTTCACAAAATTCATAAAAATCAAGGCTCGGTTTGTTGTTTTATTAATTTATTTAAAATTATAGAGAAAACGAGCAAATCGAACTTTGATTTTTATGAATTTTGTGAAATTAAAAATTTTAATAACATTTTTTAATGTATTAGAATCAAACTAAATATATAAATCGAAACGAACAACGCTAAACGTGCGTCAAACGAGAGTGTTGCTCACATAAGGAGCTCATATAAGGTATGTAGCATATCATTCATCGTGTGTGTGTGTGTATATATATATATATATATATATATATATAGGTTAGTGATCAAGATATAAATAATCTTATGTGTATAAATAGAGAACAAATCTCAGCCACACATCTTAATGGAACAAATATTATTTATTTTAATAATACAAAATAGGACAAGGGTATTTTTGGAAATTACATTATGAAATTTAAATATGAAATTATGCGGTTTCAATTTCCAAATCTCGTTGGAAATTATGGTGATTATTGTCTTTCTGTTTCTCTTCCCTGTCGATCGCCGCCGCACAATCACCCTGAGCCTTGTTCACCCCCGCGTCATTCTCCGATATCTTCTTCTCCACCACCTTCTTCAGCTCCGCCATCACGTCGGCGATGGAAAAGTACGTTTGCATCTGAAGAATCGGAATTCAATTCAACCTCCGGTGGTGAATCGCCGCGAAAGCTGATTCGTACGCCGCCCCGTCCTCCAGCTACGTCAGGTGGC
The DNA here is from genome assembly GCF_004379255.2 of Salvia splendens. Lineage (NCBI taxonomy): Eukaryota > Viridiplantae > Streptophyta > Magnoliopsida > Lamiales > Lamiaceae > Salvia > Salvia splendens. Next base: position 18,064,948 of record NC_056043.1, on the reverse strand, counting down.
CGCAGAGCGCATCAGGTGGCCTCCAGCTCCCGGTCCCACAGTCCCTTAACGGCATCGAACCGCAGGTGATCAACTACGTCAGCACCATCGACGATCGGCACCGATGGATGTGATGATGGCGATGTCCCGCCGCCTCGGGCAGAAGCCTAACCTGTCTGTCGGCTTTCAACAACGTGCCTAGTGTCTCGGGGGCTCGAATCGGACGGCGGTGGGGAGATCTCGATCTTGAGTTCCTTAGAGTCGGTGAGCCTGTCATCTGTCTGTGTTGATTTGGAGTCGAAGTCGATGGAGTTGTAGGATTTGTTGCGGCGGCGAGTGTAGTCTTGAGCGGATGTTGGGTTGTCGAGAAATGCGGAACCTTTGAGAATGTAGTTGTGGCCATGCTCCGGAATGATGAGATCATCCTCCGACAAATCGTGCCATACAAAACTATTTTTGTAGCTCCTAATTAATTCATAACGCATAAATAAAATAATATTGGAAGAAAAGACAAAAGCAAGATATAGGAATAATGGTAGTCACCTTTTGCAAGACCTCCTACACGAAGGTCGTTCCTTTGGCAAGACCAGGAATACAAGAATGTTGTTTACAAAGCACAACACTCTTACCATTATTTCACTTCACTGTTGTTTACAAAACACATCACTCTTAGCATTATTTCACTTCACTGTTGTTTACAAAACACATCACTCTTAGCATTATTTCACTTCACTGTTGTTTACAAAACACATCACTCTTAGCATTATTTCACTTTACTGTTGTTTACAAAGCACATCACTCTTAGCATTATTTCACTTCACTGTTGTTTACAAAACACATCACTCTTAGCATGATATCACTTCACTGTTGTTTACAAAGCACATCACTCTTAGCATTATTTCACTTCACTTTTATTTACAAAAACACATCACTCTTAGCATTATTTCACTTCACTGTTGTTTACAAAACACATCACTCTTAGCATGATTTTACTTCACTGTCATTTACAAAACACATCACTCTTAGTATTATCTCACTTAACTGTTGTTTACAAAACACATCACTCATAGCATGATCTTACTTCACTGTTGTTTACAAAACACATCACTCTTAGCATGATCTTACTTCACTGTTGTTTACAAAACACATCACTCTTAGCATGATCTTACTTCACTGTTGTTTACAAAACAAATCACTATTAGCATGATTTTACTTCACTGTAGTTAACATAACACATCACTCTTAGGATGATTTTACTTCACTGTTGTTAACAAAACACATCATTATTAGCATGATTTTACTTCACTGTTGTTGACAAAACACATCAATATAGAATATCAATTGCCAATTGTTGTTTCTCTGATTTTATTGCAAAAGGTATCTGTATAGATTGTAACACATTGAGCCAATCATTCAAAATATCCAAGGATGATTCTAATTTGTTAAAAACCAATGCCACTATTATAGTAGGAACAATAGCACAGTTTCCTAATTTTTTTCACACAATACACACACTAACAGAAACCCAAAACTCCTAAAATTTCGCTCAATATTTCATGATTGAGAATAGGATTTCCAATTGCATACACTGATTTAATTATCCCCAAATTGGTAGTATATGCTGACGGCATTAGGACTTGTGCAGACAATTTTAAGTACGCTCTGCTATTTGTATTACGGCTGGGTGATTTTCTCGAGCCGGAAACGGCGTCGTTTGCATCGCCCGATTATTGTAGCGCGGTGCTGATCCGTGAGTTGCTGGCGGTGGTGAAATTCGCAGATTTGGAGAAGGATCTTGACGAGCCGGAGAGGTGCGCGGTGTGCCTGTGCGAATTCGGTGGCGAGGACGACATCCGGCGGCTGAGGAACTGCCGGCACATATTCCACCCATCTTAATAGGGTTCCTAATCGATGACGATGGCGATGGCTTGAACGCGGTTTAATTTTCCAGAACAGAGAAGAGGAGAAGAGAGAAGAAGAAATCGCGGTTGTTTTTCAAATGAAATCAATTTGGCGACCTAACCTGATTTTGTTATCAAGCTTTTACAAAGTTACCATAATACCCCCGCCTTGTTATTATGGAGTAAATTTATGATTGAGGGAACTAATTTCTCCTTAAATTAGAAAATTACTTGTATTAATACTAGCCCTTGATTTTCTTGATCTTGTGGCTATGATTTGTTCTCTAGTTATAGGTTTAAGGGGCTCTTGTAATAGATCACTACTCTGTATATATATATATATATATAATTGAGATGCAATCTCAGCCACTCATTCACAATTTTCGTGCGATGTCTTGCGTGTAGTTTATGTCAACAAGGGGGTATTTTTGTCATTTCAATTCTAAAATGTTTAAATTATATTCAAAAACCTCTGTAAAACTCTCGAACGTTTCTCTCCCAAGTTTCTTATACAGTTCTGCATCTTCTCTTCTCTTCGTCGTGATTCATCTCCTAATCTAGACTTCGTTCAGTTTTCTACATCAATTAATTTTCAAAAATGAGGATCGAAGAAATTGTTGAAGCTGAAGCGCCGATTGTAGCCAGAAAAAGGCATTCCAAATCGGCGGTCGTTGAAGCGACTTCTTCAGCTTAAGAAATTGATTCAAATTTTAAGTATATTGCTTCGATTTTAGTGTATTATAACACATCTGGATTTTTTTCTTACGAATTCGATTTCTGCTGCTTTTTTTTGTTGATTAGCGATGGTAGAATCGGAAGAGATGGAAATGAACAATGTTGCTGGAAAAAACAGAAGAGAACAAGCATCTTCTTCCAGTTAAGGATTTGTTTAAATTTTTAAGATTATTGACATTTCATACAATAGTTATTGACATAGTTATGATAATATACTTGTGTTTTCTACAAACGGTATATACTTGTCATTGAGATAATTTTGTATACTGTTGACATAGTGTATGCTTGTTTGGATTGTTGTTGACATTATAAACTTTAACAATTGATATAATAGTAAAAAGATAATTATGCTTGCTTTAAACAGGATATACTTGTTCTATTGCCGAGTGCCAGCTGATTGACCCAGGTTTCGATGGACCGATCTTCACGTGGCACAGAGGGGGGCTTTGGGAGAGGTTGGACCGCATCTTGATTGGAGAGCATTGGACATCGGTATTTGCTACGACGAGAGTGACACATTTGCCGAGATTTAGCTCTGATCATGCGCCACTTTTGGTGGGATGTCAATTCTCTGTCCAGACCACGAGACCGGCGTTCAGATTTCAGAATATGTGGGTGAGACATGAGACTTTTAGGGGCGAGATTGCCAGGGTCTGGGAGGCAGAGACAGGATATAATGGCATGATGCACCTCCAACTCAAGCTCATCAGGACCAAGAAGCTCCTAAAGGTTTGGAACAGAGAAGTTTTTGGCAACATCATCCAGAACCTAAAGGATGCAGAGCAGGTAGTGCTTGAGGCACAAATTTTATATGATAGTGACCCGACACTAGCACATAGAGCTGAATTCAGTCGAGTGTCTGCAGAGCTCATCATCACGGCAAAGATGGAGGAAGAATTTTGGAGACAAAAGGCGGCAATTAGATGGGCTGCTGACGGAGAAAAGAACTCCAAATTCTTTCATGGCTGGGTCAGACAGAAGAGAGTTAAGTCGAGGATACACACAGTCGAGTTTGGAGGGCAGACACTGACAAAGGAGACAGAGATTAGGGAGTCAGCGGCAACCTTCTTTCAGCAGCTTCTGACATCGGACGTTGGGGACCTTGCAGAGCCTGACTTATCTCTCATCCATACACTTCCAGATTCAGTGGATCAGGAGGCCTTGTGTGCGCCACCGCAGGAGAAGGAGGTTAGGTATGCAGTTTTTGGGATCAGTGGTGATAGTGTGTCCGGGCCGGATGGGTTCACTTCTTTGTTTTTCAGCACTGTTGGGACACTGTGGGGAGGGATGTGATAGCAGCTGTGGCAGACTTTTTCAGTGGGGCGTTTATGTCCCTAAGCTTCACGGCTACCATGATAGTCCTCATTCCGAAGAAGCCTAACCCGATCACATGGGGGGATTATAGACCGATCAGCCTCTGCAATGTTACGAACAAGATCATCACAAAGATCATTGCTTCAAGACTTGCACCTTTACTTCCCATTGTTATTGCACCGAATCAGAGTGGGTTCATCAAGGGCCGCCTGCTTAGTGACAATGCTTTTCTGGCCCAGGAGTTGATACATGACCTGGGGAAGGAGCTTTCGAGTAGAGAGAGATCGCCCAATCTGGCACTCAAGCTGGATATGGCAAAGGCGTATGATAGAGTCCAGTGGCCGTTTTTGCTCAAGGTCTTAGAAACGATGGGATTCTCAACAGCCTGGGTGAGTATGATTAGTAGATGCATCTCTTCATGTTGGTTCTCGGTCCTGGTGAACGGAGGTCCGGCGGGTTTCTTTCAGTCCTCAAGGGGGCTAAGACAAGGGGATCCCTTATCGCCTTCCCTTTTTGTGTTAGCGGCAGACTACCTTTCAAGTTGTCTGGATAGGCTGATCAAGGGGGATAGAGAGATGATATACAGACGCCGGAAAAAGGCCCCCATTATCACTCATCTCTCCTACGCGGATGATATAATCATATTCTCGAGGGCACATAGAGAGACAGTGGAAAGATTGGTTGGATGCCTGGATCACTACATTGTTGTGTCTGGGCAGAAGGTGAATAATGGGAAGACACATGTCTTTTTGGCGACTGAGCACATGGAGTTTGCTAGCATTGTTGAGGAGGTTGGAGGCTTTCAAAGAGGGGTGATGCCTTTCACATACCTTGGGGTCCCGATCTTCAGAGGAGCAAGGAAGGCAGATCATCTTTTGCCCCGAAGGCAGAAGCTCATGGACAGAATCCACAGTTGGTCCCATCGACACCTTGCTTTTGGGGGTCGGCTTGCTTTGATTAAGAGCACCCTCACCGTCATCCCGCTTCACATCTTACAGGTCATGAATCCTCTGCTTGGCTTTTTGGACGAGTTGGAGCAAATTCTGGCTAGATATTTTTGGGGTACAGTTGGAGAAAAGAGGAAGCTACACTGGATTTCTTGGAGGCAGATTTGCTTGCCTTTGGATGAGGGTGGCTTGGGTATTCGCCGCTTCAGGGAAGTGTCAATGGCTTTTGGGTTCAAGCTGTGGTGGAGACTGTTAGCTCAGGATTCTCTTTGGGCCAAGTTCATGACCCAGAAGTACAGTATCCTTCCTTGTCATTTGCATACATCTCCTTGTGGGTCGCATGATAGGTTGACCCCTACCATCTCGGTGTTCATTTGGAGGTTGTTATTTGATAGGTTGCCGGTGGATGAGAAGTTGCAGAGGAGAGGGATTGAGTTAGTGTCTAGATGTCAGTGTTGTCGGTCTCCTTCAGTTGAGTCTCTTAGTCATGTCTTTTTCTTAAGTCAATCGGCTTTTTCTGCATGGGAGTATTTTGATGCCTGGTTTCCTTCCTCGCACACACCGATTCACACGAGCACTGATATTGCACTTAGACTAGGTCACTGGCAGAGGTCCTCTTTCCAGAGGGCTCCCGCCTTACATATTAGTTTTCTTGTTCCCTGTTTGATTGCTTGGTTTCTTTGGACGGAGAGGAACGGCTGCAAGCATGGCGATCGTCCTTTTCGTCATTCTCATGTTATTTGGCAGGTCACTCACCACCTGCACGTGCTTCTCTTGGCCGGCAAGATCACCCCGACCCACTGGAGGGGATGCTCGTCGTTGGTTGATTTCATGCCTTTCTCCCCCAGACAGCGTGTTCTGGCGGTCACTCATGGTCCTATGGAATCCACCTGATGCCCCTTGGGTGAAGCTAAACACTGATGGTGCCTTCTCTACATCGACAATGGAGGCGGGGGAGGGAGGATTGGTTCGAGGCTCTGATGGAGGACTTCTGTGTACCTTTTGTGCTCCGATAGCCGCATCATCGAGCTTTGAGGCGAAGCTGTTGGCTCTGATTCGGGGGTTCGAGATGGCTATGGAGCTTTCGACACACACCTGGATTGAGCTTGACTCTGCGGCTCTGGTTACCTTGTTGTCTTCTGGACAGCTTGGCGCTGCGGATTTCAGACATCACATGGCTTTGATCCGGAGAATGACTTCTCAGCGGCATGTTCGGTTCTCAAGCATCTACAGAGAAGGGAACCGAGCTGCTGACTTTCTTGCAGGTAGGGGGGTTCAGACCCCTGCCCTTACTTACTATGATCCAATCTCTGCGCCTCGGTATCTGAAGGCACTGGTTAGGATGGACCAGCTGGGATATCCTAACTTTCGTTTCCGACGTAGAGATGTGGGTTGATCCAGCTTCCTTGGTGGCTGGTTTTGATAATTTTTCGTTTCTCCCTCGTATATATATAATCAGTTTCTTTCCACTTGATAGTACGGAGGATCTCGACTTGTGGGACCTCTATTTGGCTTCTTCATGTTCTTGTTTAGATCCTAGTTACTTTTGGGCTAAGATCATGCTGTTAGAACATTTTATTTTGATTCTATTTACGGGTTGGAGGTCTGCCTAAACCTCCCGCCCACAAAGGGCGTTTTTGTTGGGAAAAAAAAATAGGATATACTTGTTATTGACATAGTGTATACTTATTAGAATCGTTGTTGACATAGTCAAATTGACATTCAGCCTCTGCTGATAGGGAGCGGGCTAGTTTTGGGGTTGGCACCGTCTTTCGAGTACACATTTTTGGTGTATGCTTCTCCAGTTGGAAACTATTTCAGGGTTGTGTTTACGTTTTCAATTTTAATTCGATTGAATCAAGGGGATATTAAGGAGTTTGTGGATATGGTTTAATTGTTGTGGTTTGCAGGAAGGGACTGGGCCGATCCGCTTGTACGTTGAGGATGAGTACCATCGAGCTGGCCGCGTTGGTTCTGGAGGTGTGAAGAGCGTCACGAATTATGCGCCGGTATGTAAGTGTTGCATCTTTCTGCCAACTGTTTGATGAAAGTTCTAAATGAAGTTGGCTACTGAAAAGTTTGTCAAAGTGTTTTTATTATTTTATTTTTATGATTTTGATATCAATTAATTTCGCCTGCTTGTAAAAACATGTTTCTCAGTATGAAATATCGGAATAATGTTTTTGATGCATGACTAAATTTAAAAAATTTACAAAGTTCATTTGATATTTAACAGTAGTAAATAAATTATAGGTGAGGTCATGAACTGCTAGTAATCATGGAGAGCAAGAACTACCAAGCAAGCCACTATGCCACTCAGGATGAGCAGACGTTGCTCCAGTGTCGGCATCAAGAGGTTTACAATCTCAAGTTTCTAATCATCGTGGATGATAATGCTTGGGATCGGATCGCGCACGCCTTGCCAGATAAGGAGAACGACAGCCAGATTCTTCTCACCACTAGGCTTCAGGAGGTCACTGAATAAAATTCTGAAAAATCTAGTTTACTTCATGAGATGCAGCCGCTCGGGCTGGAGCACAGCTGGCAGTTCCTCTGTTATCTTACCTTCGGTGATATGCTGAAAATTGATAATGATGATGTTACATTGCTCTGCCCTCCTCACTTGAAGGAAATTGGAAGATCGATCGCCGAGAAATGTAAAGGTCTTCCTCTGTCACTGGTTGTGGTTGGTGGTCTTCTCATTCAGGAGACAGAAAAGATTAATTTCTGGAAAAGGATAGAAGAAGATACTGCTAATGCTGTTGCAATGGGGGAGGGTTCCTACTTGGAGATCTTGGCTCTCAGCTACCTTTACTTGCCCGCTAGACTTCAAGGTTGTTTCCTTTACCTGGGTGCATTCCCGGAAGATTGTGAGATACGTGCCTCTAAATTCATCAAACTTTGGGTTGGTGAAGGCTTCTTCCTAAAACCTGCACTACCTACACAAACCATGGACAACTATTCTGGTTTCTGACTTTTGAACTTAGCAGTATGTAATATATATGAAATGTCAATCAGTTCAACAACTTGTATTGAAATGTCAACAACGCAAAAACAATTCTTATAATTAAAAAAGAACAACTATTTTCTCTTAATTTTTTTATTTGAAACAAGTTCTGGTATCATGATCATGCAATACATGTCAATAGCTTTCGTATCAAATATCAACAACTTATATGAAAATATCAACAGCTTGTATATCAAATGTCAACAACTTGTCAACAATTTGTATATAGTGTCAATAACTCAAAAACAATTCTTGTAATTTAAAAATAATAACTATTTTATCTTAAATTTTTATTTGACACGGGTTTTGGCATCATGATCATACAACACATGTCAATAGCCTGCATATCAAATGTTAACAACTTATAGCAAAATGTCAACAGCTTGTCAACAACTTGTATATAGTGTCAACAACTCAAAAATAATTCTTGTAATTAAAAAATAACAACTATTTTATCTTAATTTTTTTATTTGACACAAGTTTTGGCATCATGATCATACAACATATGTCAATAGCCCGCATATCAAATTCAACAACTTATAGCAAAATGTCAATAGCTTGTCAACAATTTGTATATAGTGTCAACAACTCAAAAACAATTTTTGTGATTAAAAAATAACAACTATTTTATCTTAATTTTTTTATTTGACACAAGTTCTGACATCATGATCATACAACACATGTCAATAGTCTGCATATCAAATGTCAACAACTTATAGTAAAATGTCAACAGCTTGTCAACAACTTGTATATAGTGTCAACAACTCAAAAACAATTCTTGTAATTAAAAAATAACAACTATTTTATCTTAATTTTTTTATATGACAAAAGTTATGGCATCATGATCATACAACACATGCCAATAGTCTGCATATCAAATGTCAACAACTTATAGCAAAATGTCAACAGCTTGTCAACAACTTGTGATATTGATTTTCGTGAATTCCCTCTTTCTCCTGTACATCTCCATCGACGCATTCTGTATCCTAGGTCCACCTCCACCTCTACCTCCAACTTTTCCGGCACACTGTGCCTCAGATCCTTGGACGATTTCGTCACCTCCACGAGCTCATGAGATTTGAAGTAGAAGAGTTCCGATTCGAAACCATTGTCACTGAGCTCCATTGTCAAGTCGCTGATCTCCATCCCAGATAATTGAACGACAGCCATGGTGTCCGGCAGCTCTTCCCTCGTGGCATCCATTAGCTTCTCCAGTGATTCCGCAGCTCTTTTGAAGGCATTCAATGGAGAAAAATAGTGGATAGTATAGCATGTCACCACATTCAATCAAAGAAACAAAATAATTGCATTTTACAACCATTGCCTAAAAATCAATATAATTTCACAATTGGATTATCCTTGAAACTGAGTTCTTCATTAACATTGACTTGAATTAGAGTTTCCCCAGAATAGCTACACGAATTGAAAAACCACTAACTAGTAGGGCTGGAATTGCAGCGCAGAAAAGCTAGGTTGTAGAAACTGCTGTCAGCAAATCAACACCAAATTAGTGCTAAGATCCCTAAATTTGTAAAACCGATGAAAATACAAATTAAACAACTGAAGCTAAGAACCATAATTTTTCAAAATGTGGAGATATTCATTACTCAGTTCAATTATTTTAGCTGAACAACGCAGCGAGCAATCCCCAATCAATATGAAATGAATTAATCACAAGCCGAGTAGATCTTCCCCAATTATATCAAATTCAGGTAGAGAGAGAGAGAAATAGAGAGTACAGCGCAGACGGTGAGATTGAGAAATTGAATGTGGCGATGAGAGAGGGTCAGCTGAGGCGGTGATCCGACGACGGCAGTGAGTTGCGAGGCGGCGGAGGGCTCCGATGTGGCATTCTTAACGGAGAGAAGAGTGAAAGAAGCGAAGCGGCAGAGAGCGGGCAACTGGAGACTCAGCCGGCTAGGAGGGGAAACAATGCCGCCATTTCCGCCGCTGGAGGTTCATAGAGTCTGCCCGCCGCCGCCCAGAACCACCTCTTAGAAGCTCCGCCTCCGCCTCTCCGAGATATTCTTCCCCGACGACCCGCTCCACAAGTTCCAAGGATCAGTCGTGGTTTTGGAAACTGATTTTGGGGCTGCAGTTCTTCTTCCCCATGAAAACACGAAATGACCATTATACCATTTCATAATAAATTAATCCAAAAATATTTTTCATGTGGCAAAATTTGAACCACTCATTTAATAAAAATGAGTGGCTGATATTACATCTCATTTCTCAATTAGCCTAAAAAATCTCAATTGATCACAACCATATATATATATATATATATATATATATATATATATAGTCATGATAATCTACAAACCCTCTATAATACAAACTATACAAACTTTAGGCATTGACATTGTTGACATTCCCCCCAGTGACAGAATTTGTATTAGGCGTTGACATTGACATTTCCCCCAGTGACAGAATTTGTATTAGGCGTTGACATTGACATTCCCCTAGGCGTTGACATTGACATTCCCCCCAGTGACAGAATTTGTATTAGGCGTTGACATTGACATATGAATCTCATTGCTAACCGTTGATTACTTACAAGGAGTGTGTAGGATTAAAGTTTGTAGTTTGTATTATAAATAGGGGTTTGTATTTGATCACACCTCTATATATATATATATATATATATATTTTGCATCTATAATATTGTAGATTATTCCATAACTACAAAATTTATTATTCTATAATTTACCATTATTAATAAATTTTAAAGATTTGTAATGTATCGTAATCTGAACCGTTGATCTTGATCATGATAATCTAAGGAAAAAATACTCTAATTTCATCTTAGTTTTTGAAATAAGATTTTTATCAGAATTATATATAGTATTATTGTAATTTATAAAATACATTTTCACAATCTTAAATTCTTAATCATACATTTGGTAAGATTATGAACCATATTATTACTTTCTCCATCTCAATCAAGATGTCCACATTCTTGAGTGACACGAGATTTTAAGAGGAGTTGTTAGGTGAAGTAAATAGAAAGAAAAAAAATAGTTGAATATTTTCATGAGGATAGAGGAGAGAGAGATTTATTTCTAAATTTAGAAAGTGAACATTCTAAGTGGGACAAAAAAAGAAAAGAAAAGGTGAACATCTTGGTGGGATGAAGGAAATATTAAATTAATAATATGAATATTGGTATCTAAAACTATGAACTTTCGTCAAATTCTGATATTTTCCATGAACTATAAATTGATATAAATGTTAGGGTTTTGTATACTAGAAATCACCTTTCAAGTGATTGAATATTGTAAAACTCTATATATTCTTTTCCAATGAATGCAACAGATTTTTTTGTCATAATGTTATTATGTTTTACATTTAATGGATACTTATTGCATATTTAAATGTATAAGCGAACGTAACAAAGTCTAAGTCTTTGTTTTAGTAGAATGGTTGTGGGCGTCGTCCACTTTAAGGTAACACGGTCAGTTCTGAACAAAGAAAAATAAGAATTTCACAACCTAGATAGGCCTAGACTACCTATCATGAAAGGTTGCAATGTCAGTCCGCATATTTCTAAGCCTTATTGAAATAAGATGACGTTGGTGTGGTATAGCACTGAATTGGATCTAAATGGCAAGACGAGTCTTTACGCTATCTACTGAAAGACGAGGTCTTGATAACAATGTACGTTAGCATTGAGCATACGATATTGATTATCTACTACTTTGACTTACCAATAGGTGTGAGTTTTCCGTAACCCAACGATCCTGGTATCTTGGGTAGTGGCGATTAATATCTAGAGGTGCTAGGATTGCTATTATATTGAATCATGCGCGAGGTGAGTCTCGTTTGATAGCATCCACAAGAGGAGCTCGAAACAAGGTTTTATTATTCGGAACCTAGGTAGTTGGAGTTTGATTACTCTATGAATAATAAATAAGTGTTTCTTGCTAAGTCCACTCTTGGAGTATATAATATGTTAATTAATTAAGTCCATAGCAGACATTGATTAATTAATGGATGTTTCTATCTTAAGCGCGGGAAATAAATTGCACACAAATAGTAACCCGGAATACTTGTAATTTCGGATTTGGATGGGCAGTGCAATATTACTTCTTTAGTGGCTGACTGTAATATTCCAATATAAGCTTATATTAAATTGTGGGTTCAATTTAATTAGTAAAAAGCTAATTAGTGGAGGTCATATCCAAATTGTTCCTTAGATCCTTGACTGGGCCCAATATGTGACTTAATATAAATAGGAGAATAAAGGAGACAGAAAAGACACTTGTTTTTCTTAAAATAAAAAGTTTCGTCCCCCCTTATTCCAAGGAGAGGAACGATTTTTGTTCTCCCTCCTTGAGTAAGATTCTGTCTTCTTTATTTAAGTCCTAGTATTCTGGTGAGATTTGTCCACACAAATATCAGTTTACAGTCCGGGATACCAGTCAGAAGATCCGAGGTCGAGTACTCAAGATCTTCACGTGGAGTAGACGCAAGCCATCTTTGATTCTTAAGTGAATCAGCAAGGAAAGTTGACTTACTTCGTAGCAAGCATGTTTTAAGTATTATTTATGCTGAAGCATGTTTAAATTCAAGTTATAAGCATGATACATGTGATAATTACGCGAATAGAGTTTATCTAAATAATCTGCTAAATAGATCAATTTTTATGTGATCCGTTTTAAATGCACGCTTCCGCTGCCAACCCCTTCAATAAAATGCCACAAATTTACATTTCGTTTGTTATTTTCCAACAGCAATCACCATATCCAACTAACTTATAGAACATTTATTTATCCTACTTGCACAACTAAATCAACGTGTTTTTTTATCCTACTTGGGATGAACTTTAAAAGTGGTAGTATAAAATATCACAAACGTTTCACGGTTGCCCAGATAGAATAACTTTTTGTCAAAAATATCTTATTAAGGCCATGTTAGAAAATAACAAATGAAATAGTATATAGTAGTTTATAATATTTTAAACCATTTATAAATTTCATATAATACATCAGATTTAGAACAAATTTATGATTTTAGGAACCAATATCACTCAATAATACTTCATCTGGTTACCATTAAATGTCTCATATTTCCTTATTTGGACGGTCTCCAATAAATTACCCAATTCACTTTTACATTTTTCGGTAGTCGATCCTACATTTCACTAACTCATTTTAATTCACATTTTATTATAAAACTAATATATAAAAATATGACTCACATCCCACTAACTTTTTCTACTATTTTTATTTATAAAGATAAATAATTTATTAAATATCACATTAGATATTTAATGGGGAGCGAAGGCATTAGTATTATTTTAGAACAAATGAATAGTTCTTAAATTTTGTGTGGTGACATGCTGCATTTTTGTTTGTATGCAAGGTGAATGGTGAGTAAGAAGAATCAAAGCATGCTATCTTTGACGTAAGCATGGTTTACTTATTGTTTTCGTTTTGGACATCTAATGAAGATGCATAATATTGGGAGAGTAATTTTATTTGTATAGGCCAGAAAATGAATGATCTAGCTTTACATATAAGCACAAAAAGTATAGATGAATTGTGCAATTATTTTGACAGCTCAGAATTTCATAAAGACTGGTATTTCCGAAATTTGTTGCAAATAAATGGGTAATTAAATAGAACATAGAAATTCCATTTGAAAATTGGAGTGGAGGTCGCTGTAAATCTATCTGTGCATAATAGACTAGATGACAAATCCACTTTTCCTTTCTTTGTTTCATTTTAATTTTGGGCCAATTATAGATAGCACACCATTGTGCTCCCATTCCCATTCCCATTCAAATTTAAATACTAATACTCCATCCATCTCTCTCACAAAGCTAGAAGATTTTGGTGATGAGCTGAGGCTGCCAATGCAGGAAAGCTTATTTTCGAGGTAATTTCTTTTAATTAATCGAATTACATGATCAGCTCCTCTGTTTATATTATGGAGTTGCTTGATCACCATATATTATGAACGTTTCTGATTGGGATCCATTCAGATTCGTTAAGCTTCTTCTTCATCTTGGATTCATGATTGTTTTTTTCGTTTCTGCTTATATTTTTAGTTGTTATCTTGTAGGGTTTAATTGGATAAACAATCATTGTTTGGAAATCTTTAACGTATATATTGAACGTACTTGACTAGTTTAAGGAAATTGAAAACAAAGTCGAGATGATTTTGTCTCTCTCTTTCTCTCTCCCTCCCTCCCTCCCTCCGATTATAACTAATTATAATAAATAAATTTGATCTACCAAAAAATATGACTGCCTATTATTCTTGTTTTTACTCGTTTTTCCCTACCTGGATATTCATATATTCTGTTTTGACCAATTTTCTGGAGATTTACGACAAAGACGAGAGATTATGCAAAACCAAGGTCCAGTTGTCGTTTTTATATTATCAATTGTCAAATTTAGTCATCATTTCTATGAGGAGTAGATTAATTAAATATTTTACTATTGATTAATTGATTGACTATTTTTAGTAATCCATTGTATCATTGAAACTGAATTGGAATGGTGGTTACAATAAATAGTAGTACTAACTAATTCAGTATTTTTAATTTAAAATATGAATTATCCACCCTATTTTATTAGACTACAAGTCTACAATAATGGAAAATGTAAGCAATTTTGAGTATTTTCCTTTTATTTGGTGAACTGGAAAATGAGGGCCCACGTGACCATGTGGATTCACATGGTCTGCTTAATTGTATACTAATTGATGCCCTGGATGAAGAATTTTTGTCACGTATTAGTCAGTAAAAATGAGGGGTTTATAGACAGATGTACAAAATTGTCGTGTAATAATGTGATAATTAGCGTGATTTGTGCAAATATGAGATGTTTATAGGCATTTAAGTGAATGGAGGACCTGTTTTGGGAGCTGTAGCAATTCTGATCACATATTCTTTTGGCTCATGTGCATCAAAAGAGTAGGTATACTGCTCAATTTTATAACTCACTCCCCCTTCCTATATAAGCCAAACGCTTCTTTTAGGCAAGAAATTTAAAAAATTAATATTTAAAATAGAGAAGTAAAGTATGAAGGAGAGAGAAAAGTAGAGAAGTAAAGAGAGAATAAAATAGAGAAGTAAAGAAATATAATTTTTTGCTAAAAAGAGAAATGACTCATTTATATTGGGACATCCAAAAAAAAATATGACTCGTTTATCTTAAGACGGAGGGAGTGAGTATATGGAGATTGGACTACTATGGACTATAGTAGTGTCTACCAATATTTAATAACAGAACTCAACTATATGTCGGCTACTGATTTACACCAAATTGTTCTCTTTCAATTTCATTTTTCATACTCCCGTCCACCAATACAAGGCCAATTTTGATCGGACACGACCTTTAAAAAATGTAATAGAAAGTGAGTGGAAAATGTTAATGGAAGGTGGACCCTATTTTTATATATTAGTTTTATAGTGAAATGTGTCTAAAATAAAGTTAGTGGAATGTTGGGTTTATTACAAAAAAATAGTAAAAAAAAACAAAAGAGACATTTATTGGTAGACGAAGGAAAATGACGAAATGGAACATTTATTGGTAATTGGATGGAGTAGTAATTACTAATTTTGTGTTTGATTTAATTTATAAAAAGAAATGTTTAATTTTGTCGGAAGAGTGAGAATTGTAAAAAGCTCATCTTATAAAAAGAAATGGTGACTTTCAGAACTGTATTTTTTCATTGGAACGCATTAATAGAGCGAACTAAGTTGCTACGGAATATAGTAGACGTATATTAGAGCAAATTACACACTCATATTAGTCTTAGTGAATAACTCTCAACCTGCAAAATTAACCCACGCTTTTGGGACTTGAATTCTCTACTCTGTATTAAAGAAGGTGAAACAAAAATAAAATGATGTACTCCTACATGAAAAGCATCTTAATTCATTTCAATATATTTACAAGTCTAAATGCCCGATTACACATTTCATGTGGACAAATATGCTTTTAGCATGCTCGGCAAAATCAACTCTCATTCGACTTGTGATGTACAGACAGTTAAGCTGCTTGAGAACACAGAAAACATGCCCAAGCATCGCTGGCGCGAATCGGTCAAGGTCTTTTTTGGAAATCATGTTGATCCCGAACGTGAGGAGGAGCTGAGAGAAACCAAAGCAGGTGTGCATTTTCTGATAATTTCATCAAACATAGTGATCTGTTATAAGCATGATGTTTCAACGGTTCTACTTCTTTCCTGAATGGCCTTATTGCTTACAGTAATCGAGGGAAACGTGCAGAAGATCATACAGATTCTTAAAGACGATGGTGGGAAAGAACCACTGGCTGATCTGATTGAGGATTTCCACAATCAGTACCAGTCTCTGTACGCGCGTTATGATAATCTGACTGAGGAGTTGAGAAAAGAGGCAAACGGGAGACATGGGAAGGGCAGCTCTGATTCCTCGGACTCAGATGGTTCTTCGCACAGGGGAAAAAGAGGCTCGAAGAAAGCAACAGCTGTCGAGCAAGAACTGGCTGAGATTGCTGACTTGAAGAGAAAGCTTGCAATCACTGTTTATGAAAAGGAAACGCTGCATCAGGAATGTCAAAATGTGAAACTGGAACTGGAGAATTCGGTTAAGATGTTGAACCAGAAGCTGGAAGAGACGAAGATCGACAGAGATGCAGCCGTTGCCAACCATGAAGAGGAGAAGGGAATCGCTGAAGAGCTGAGAACCATCAATAGCCAGCTTCAAAAGGAGAGAGAAGCCATACAGCTAGAGGTGGTAGCAATCAATGGGGAACTCTCTACTTCAAAGGAGAAACTGGACTCTGCGGAAAGTGAAATCAGTAAGCTGCATGAGATGCAAGACGATGATAAAGACGAGAGAACTAATCTTACCTTAAAGATTGTACAGTTTGAGAATGATATAAAACAAGCTGAGACCAAGTTTCAGAATCTTTTATCTGAATCAAACCAGTTAAGAGAAAAACTGGGAGAGAAAGAAAGGGAGCTTGCAAGTCATCTGGAGACTTACGAGGCTCACAAACAAGAAGCAAAACAGCGACTGGAATCCACAGAAAGAGAAATGGTCCAGCTAAATCAGATTCACACGGCCTCTCAAGAGGAGAACAGTAGTCTCTCCTCAAAAATTTTGAAGCTCGAGGAAGAGATAAAACAGGCTGTAAGCAAGATTGAAGATCTCAATGCCGAATCCAGCCAGTTGAGGGAGAAAGAAAGGCAGCTGTCAAGTCACCTTGTGACTCACGAGGCCCACAAAAAGGACGCATTGGAGAAGCTGGAGCAAGCATCAGAAGAAATCGCTAAGCTCAGTCAGATGCAAAAGGCTACCGAAGAGGAGAAAACTAGTCCTACTTCAAAGATTTCACAGCTTGAGGATGACATTAGACGGGCTGAAAAAGAGATTCAAGATCTTATTACAGAGTCGGGCATGTTGAGAGAAAATATGATTGAGAAAGAAAGGGAGCTTTCAACTCACATTGTTACTCATGAGGCGTACAAAGAGGTTTCACTAGAAAAACTGGAGAAAGCAGAAGAAGAAATCACTAAGCTTCGTCAGATGCATAAGGCTGCTGAAGAGGAGAATACTAATTACTCTTCAAAAATTTCACAGCTTGACGATGATATTAGACAGGCTGAAAACAAAATTCAAGATCTTATTACCGATTCTAGCCAGTTGAGGGAGAAATCGGCTGAGCAGGAGAGAGAGCTTTCAAGTCACCTTGAAGCTCACAAAATGGAAGCACTGGAGAAACTGAAGACAGCAACTGCAGAAATCACTAAGCTTAGTCAGATGCATAAGACTGCTGAAGAGGATAATACCAATTTGTCTTCAACAATTTCACAGCTTGAGGATGAGATTAAACAAGCTGAAAACAAGATTCGTGATCTTTTTACTGAATCAAGCCTGTTGACTGAAAAGTTGGAAACAAAGGAAAGAGAGTTGTCAAGCCACATGGAGATTCACGAGTCTCACACAGTAGAAGCATCAACTCGTACGAGGGAATTGGAGCTGGAACTTGATTCATCACACACAAAAAGAAGAGACATTGAGAAACAGAAAGATGATGAAATCTCTGCTCTTTTCCAAAAACTCGAAGATCAAGAAAGGTCATCATTATCACATGTAAATGATCTAAAAGAGCAGATCAACAATGCCCAGGCTGAGGCAGAGTCCTTGCGGGTTCAAAAGGGCGAGCTGGAAGCACAATTAGCACAGAAAGAGATTGAATCCTCTGCTCAAGTCAAGGACTTGAAAGATAAGATCCATGAAAAGCAGGTGGAACTGGAAACCTTGCTCAGTCAAAAAATGGAATCAGAGGTGCATCTTGAAAAAAGAGTTGAAGAAATCTCTGAATTCTTACTCCAGATTGAGACTCTGAAAGAAGAGCTGACAAATAAAAGCTCGGAGCTAAAGGGGAAAATTGAAGAAAAGGAGACTCTTCTAGAACAAGTAAAAGATCTGGAACTGAAGCTCAACTCCACATGCAGTCAGAAACTGGAATTAGAGGAACAGCTGAATAGCAAAAGCCAAGAAATTTCAGAATTTGTAATTCAGACAGAGACTTTGAAAAAAGAGTTAGAAGACAGGAGTTCAGAAAAACAGAAAAGGGTGGAAGAGAAAGAGATTCTTTTGTCGCAAATTAAAGATCTTAATCTGGAGCTCAACACCCTGAGCAACCAGAATCACAAACTCGAAGAGCAGTTGAAGAGAAAAGGTGAGGAACTTAGTGAGTTGCAAGAGGAAAACGGAAAGCTGCAAGAAAAAGAGAGAGCATTGACTGAGAAAGAGCATGAACTCTCTAGTTTACAGAAAAAATCCGAAGATGGAGAGAGAGAAGCACTCGCTCAGATTGCTGCAGTTACTGCAGAAGTAAGCAGTCTACAAGAGCAATTAGGTTCTTTGGCTGCTCTAAGAAGTGAGGCAGATATCATTCTCGACAGAAAGACTGGAGAAATATCAGAGCTTCAGCTACAGATTGAAAAGCTAAAAGAAGAACTATCAGGCAAAACTGCTTATGGAGAAAAGTTAATTGAAGAGAAGGAAATTTTGACAGTACAGCTAAACGATCTGAATCTAGACTTGGAGACTCTTCGCCAACAAAATGGTGAAATGGAAGATCAAATAAACATCAAAGTTAGTGAGGGAGAGCAACTAAGGGGGGAGAAAGATGGCCTAGACAGCAAGATTTGTGAATTGGAGACTACACTATGATAGAGTAAAGGCTGGTGCCAGTAAGGAGCACGAGGAGTGCTCGACAAAATGCCCCAAAGGATAACTCACAATGTGTTTGACAAAATAATCAAATGAAACAATAATTAATTCTGGAAACAACTCTCGGCTTTATTGAATAACATGAATGGAAAGGAAATGAGTAACAAGACTAATCCTCACAAAGGAGGCCTGCGATCAATCGCCCTCTAAACTGATCTTCCTCGATGCCACAACCATTAAGAGGACTCTCTAATTTATAGGTGATTAGCTTAACAAGAAGTTACTATAATAAAGGAAACTAAATAACAAAAGTGGACTAATGACCGCCGAGATTTTCAAGCTGCTATAACAACTTCATTCCACCAAATCCTCCATTTCGGTTGGCCCAGCTTCTCCCTCCATATCCTCCTTTTCGGTTGGCCAAACAACCTCTCGATTTCCCCGCGTGTACACCCTCCATTCCCTGTCCGTAACAACTGCCCCGTCCGCCAAAACAGCCTTGTCCTCAAGGCGGAAATAGGGGAATTGGCCGCACACGTCAGCTACATTCATCCACGTGGCTTCGTCCTCCGGCAGCCCCGCCCACTTAATTAGGACTTGTTCTTCTGCCAGTCCATCCCCTGAGGTGGAACGTCGATCAAGGACCCTTTCCGGCAAGAATGGTGGGTCAGCATCCATGAGGCCTTCCGGAAGAGTCTGCTCCGGAACCGCATCGCCAATGGCTCTCTTCAAGAGGGAAACATGAAACACCGGGTGTATGCGGGAGTCGGTGGGAAGTTTTAAACGGTAGGCTGCTTTTCCAATCCGCGCCTCCACCTGGAAAGGACCAAAATAACGGGGAGCTAACTTCCGATTAGTGGACGTGAACAGCGTTGACTGTCTGTAGGGCCTGAATTTCAAGTAAACCCAGTCACCAACATTATATTCGACATCCCTCCTATGTTTGTTAGCGGCGACGGCCATGCGCTGCTGGGCACGAAGTAAATGGTGCCTCAAGTGGGCTAGTGCGTCGTCCCTTGAACGCAAAGTGTCAACAACGGCCTGTGAACGGATCTCGCCGGGTAAGTAGTTGTGGAGAGTCGGCGGTGGTCGGCCATAGACGACCTCGAAAGGAGTTGTGCCTAATGCGGAGTGCATACTTGTATTATAACAAAATTCTGCCCAAGCAAGCCAACGGTTCCAGTTCTTTGGTCGGTCCGATGAGAAGCAACGCAGGTATGTTTGCAGACAACGATTTAGCACCTCAGTCTGGCCGTCCGTTTCGGGATGATATGCCGAGCTCATCTTTAGTTTAGTTCCCGTTGCACGAAACAACTCCCGCCAGAAGGAGCTAAGGAAAACCGGGTCTCGATCCGAGACTATGGACCTCGGGATACCGTGGAGGCGGACCACCTCTTTGGTGAACAGGGCGGCGACCTGTTTTGCAGAAAATGGGTGGCGGAGAGCGATAAAATGGCCGTATTTGGACAAACGGTCCACCACCACGAAAATGCAGTCCATTCCGCCGGCCTTGGGGAGTCCGGAGAGAAAATCCATACTGACGTCTTCCCAAATCCGCTCTGGAACCGGGAGGGGTACAAGAAGTCCGGCCGGCGATTTCGTGTCAGATTTATGGCGTTGGCACGTTGAGCAAGCTGCCACAAAATTCATGACGTGTTTCATCATCCCAGGCCAATATACGTTGGAAGCTAGGCGTCTGTAGGTGCGATATGCTCCGGCATGACCGCCGCTCGGCGTTAGGTGGAATTCTGCCAGCAGCTTAGGGATCCACGACGACTGGGATGGTACCACAATGCGGCCTTTATAAAATAGAACTCCATGGATCAGTTCGTAGTGCGGTGCCGCCGGCCGTCCTGCTTTCAGCTCGGTCTTGATCTTGGACAGCAGTGGGTCAGCCGATAGCGTGGACTGGACATCAGACCAGGCCGGCCAAGTCGGTCGTGATAGCGCTGAGAGCTCGAGACAATCCTCATCCCTCCGAGATAATGCGTCTGCGGCGCGATTATGTTTCCCCTCCTTGTATAAAATAGAGAACTCGTACCCGAGCAGTTTGGCCGCCCAATTCTGTTGTGCTGGCGTGGATAACGGGTGTGCTAATAATTGCTTCAAGCTTCGTTGGTCGGTGTGGACCACAAAACGGCGTCCCAACAAGTATGGTCGCCAGTGATGAATGGCTAGGACCAGAGCCATTAATTCTTTTTCGTAGGCAGACTTGGCAAGCCAACGGTTAGATAAAGTCTTGCTAAAGTAAGCTACCGGCTGTCGATCTTGCATGAGGACCGCCCCTAGGCCACGGCCGGATGCATCGCACTCGATGACAAATTCTTTGGAGAAATCAGGCATACGGAGTAGGGGCGCAGAGGTCAAGGCCGCCTTCAAGTCAGAGAACGCCTTGTCTGCCTCAGCTGGCCACGCCCATGTCCTCTTCTGGGAGCTTACCACGGCCTTCTTCAATAAAGAAGTCAGGGGTGCTGCAATTTTACCATAATCCCGGATAAAACGTCGGTAGTAGCCGGTAAGGCCGAGGAATCCACGTACCCCCTTCAGTGAAGTTGGGGTTGGCCACCGTAGGACAGCCGAGATTTTAGATGGATCCATTCGAACACCATCGAAGGATACTATATGGCCAAGGTACTCCACGCTGTCGCGGCCCATTAAACACTTCTTTGGGTTGACCACCAGCGAGTGCTCCTGCAGGAGTTGAAAAACCCGGCGAAGATGATCCAAGTGGTCCGACCAAGAAGTGCTATAGACGAGTATATCGTCGAAGAAAACCAAAACGAACTTCCGCAAAAATGGGCGAAAAATGTCGTTCATTAACCCTTGGAAAGTGGCAGGTGCGTTGGTGAGACCGAAAGGCATCACGAGGAACTCATAGTGACCGGAATGTGTGCGGAAAGCAGTTTTGTGCACGTCGGGGGCAGCCACGCGGATTTGGTGATATCCCGCCTTTAGATCAAGCTTACTGAACCATCTGGAACCATGCAACTCATCCAATAGTTCCTGAATCACCGGAATAGGGTACTTGTCAGGAACTGTTCGCTTATTCAGTTCGCGATAATCCACGCAGAAACGCCACGACCCGTCCTTCTTGCGAACGAGGAGAACCGGGCTTGAATAGGGGCTCGTGCTTGGTTGAATGACCCCCGAAGCTAACATTTCAGCGACAAGTTTTTCCATTTCATCCTTCTGCAGGTGGTTATACCGATAGGGCCGGACCGAGACTGGCTGGGACCCCGGTTGGAGAGGGATCCGGTGGTCCGCACGTCGCGCTGGTGGCAGCTTGGTTGTAGCCCGGCTGACCGTGGGAAAGGCGGCAATAATGTCTCGGATCTGCTCTTGGGCTGCAGCCGACAGATTGTCGTCAAGCCCAAACGCCAATGTTTCCTCGCTGCCTTCCAAAGAGCGTAAAACCCAGCAAGCGTCGCCCTCTTCGAGTGAATTGATGTCGTGGGAAGAACATGCCCGACGAGTGAGAGTGGGGTCGCCTTTAATAGTCAATAAACGGCCATTAATAGAGAACTTCATAAACATTCGATCCCAATTTGCCATTACATTGCCCAGTGAGGCCAGCCAAGTGACTCCTAAAATGACGTCGACGTTGCGCAGTGGAAATACGTAGCAAGATAACTGAAAAATCGCTGTGGCTAGCCGAAGTGGTACGGCGTGACAAATGCCTGCGGCCCGAACCCTTGAACCATCTCCCAACATAACGGAATAAGGAGAAGTCGGAGTGATCTGTAGCTGTAGGAGTTGGGCAACCTGTTCCGAGATAAAACAATGGCTCGCACCACTGTCAACCATCACCTTCACGTTGTGCGAGTCAATGTCGCCGAATAGCTTCAAGGTATAAGACGTGTCGAGACCATTTGATGAAAGTTCTGACAGCTGCAGCTCGACACCCACATCTTGATCGTCTGGATCGTCTATTATTGGAACATCAAAGACAGGTTCCTCATCATCAGCCACCAAAACATTCAAAGTTTTAGGGGGACATCTATGCGTGGGGCTGAATTTTAGTCCACACTTGAAACACGTGCCGGCGGCGATGTGTTTCTTATACTCCTCCGATGACATGTTCCGAAACTTCCGTGGAGGGGGACGAGGAGAACTTGCTGACGAGAAGGATGAGGACGAAGAGGAAAACCCCTTCGGATTTGAACGCACCACAGAATGTGGCGAACTGCTGGAGAACGGTGCGGCTGCTGCCGTTTTCTGCGCTACTGCCGGGTTGTCCAGCCGTAAGGCTAACTGGACCGCATCTGAATAACTGGTGATATTTGATGCCTTCATATGCATCCGGATCTCTGGGCGTAAAGCTGCCAAGAAGAACCCGAGATATTGGTGGTCGGAGAGATCAGTCTGGGCGAGGCGGGCTTCGAAAGCTGCCACGTAGTCGGTGAGAGACCCGTCATGGCGAATAGCCGCGAAAGCTTCATACTCATCGAGCGCCATATTATCCCCAAAACGCTTCATCATTTCCTGTGTAAAACGATCCCAGGACAGAGTGGGAATCCGTCGTGTTAAAAGGTGAATCCATGGCAGGGCCTGGCCTGCCAAGGCTGCCCTGGCAACCTTCAAACGGTTTTCTGGTGGGGTGTTGGACACCAGAAAGTACTGCTCCGCCCGCGCGAGCCAAGCGATTGCATCGGATCCATCAAACGTCGGCATAAGTATGGGCGACGTGCCCACAGAACCGGCTATGTTTGATTCATGGCCTGCAGATGACTCTGTGTCGTGTCCCTTGCCGGAAGCCATAACCTTCCGGACTTCCTCCATGAATGTTTCGAGCTTAGACCCCAACGCCGAAACCCGCTCATCGTTTTTTTGGAACTGAATACTCATCCGCTCGTCCGTTTTCTGGAACTGCATATTCATCTCGTTGACCGCATTGGCCAATGACTCATGACTCTTCTCCAGATCTCCCGCAGCCTTCTCTAATCCTCCCAATCGGGCCTCCGTACTACGCGTACTAGCCATCGTTCACCGCACCAAATTGATAGAGTAAAGGCTGGTGCCAGTAAGGAGCACGAGGAGTGCTCGACAAAATGCCCCAAAGGATAACTCACAATGTGTTTGACAAAATAATCAAATGAAACAATAATTAATTCTGGAAACAACTCTCGGCTTTATTGAATAACATGAATGGAAAGGAAATGAGTAACAAGACTAATCCTCACAAAGGAGGCCTGCGATCAATCGCCCTCTAAACTGATCTTCCTCGATGCCACAACCATTAAGAGGACTCTCTAATTTATAGGTGATTAGCTTAACAAGAAGTTACTATAATAAAGGAAACTAAATAACAAAAGTGGACTAATGACCGCCGAGATTTTCAAGCTGCTATAACAACTTCATTCCACCAAATCCTCCATTTCGGTTGGCCCAGCTTCTCCCTCCATATCCTCCTTTTCGGTTGGCCAAACAACCTCTCGATTTCCCCGCGTGTACACCCTCCATTCCCTGTCCGTAACACACTAGCAGAGAGAGGCAATGAACTCTTAACTGTTCAGAAAAAAATGGATGATCTGCAGCATGAGTCATCCACCGTAATTTCTTCCTTGAAAGAACAGATTAATTCTTTTCAGCAGCCCCTGGAACTGCTGGAATCTCAGAAAAGAGGATTGGAAGTGGAAATTGAGAAAAGCAAGCAAGAGGCCGCGGAAAATTTGGCTCTCACTGAGAACAATAATGCTGAATTAGTTAATAAGATCAAGGAGCAGGAGAAGAAACTGCAAGAACACGAAGATGCGCAAAGCAGACTGTGTGAGGAGCTCAAAAAACTGGAAAATCAGTTCCAAAGCTGTGGAGAACGTCTGAGATCATCTGAAAAGAAGACAGAAGAGATGACCCACCAGTTTGAAATTGACATGTATGCGAAAAATCAAGAAGTGAATGAGCTGGAAGAAAACATAGAAGGGCTAAAGAGAGATCTCGAGATGAAAACAGATGACTTCTGTACACTGGAAGACAATGTTCGGAACATTGAGGTCAAGCAACGTTTAACTAGCCAGAAGCTCCGTGTCACAGAGCAGTTGTTGGTCGAGAAGGACGAGAGCTACTTGAAAAAGGAAGAGAAGTTACTGGAAGAGCAGAAATCACTACAAGAGATAATTGCTACACTTTCAGGGATCGTTCAAACATATAAAGACGCTCAAGTGAGAATGGTTGGAGAGATATCAGATAAGTTGAGCGACACTTTAACAGGCATAGATGCATTCCACATGAAGTTTGAGGAAGACTATGGCCACATAGAGTCTCGTATCTATGAAACAGTGAACGAGCTCAAGATCACAACGAACTGCATCAAAGATAGTAACATCAAGAAAGATCAGCTTAGGAAGGAAATCACTGTTTTGTCACAGCAACTGAGTGATGAGAAGAGTAACAGTATGCACCTCAAGGGAAGGATTGGTGAGTTAGAAACTACATTGCAAAAAGACGAGGACGAAAAGGATTGCTTGATCAAAACTGTTAGAGAGAGGGAGACGAAGATGGGAGAGCTTGAGAAAATAGTAACAGAAATGGATGAGAAAACGAGAAAGTTGGAGATGAAGATGAAGGAAAATGAGGCTGGATTTGAGAGCTTGATTGAGGAGAAAAGAGAGGCCATAAGACAGTTGTGCATATGGATTGAATACCACCGCAGTCGCAACAACGAGCTTAAAGACATGATTGCCAAAACAAGGAGAAGGTAGATGCATTGAGAAAAATTTACTCTCTCTGCACTGTTATACTTTTAAGTCTTTTTCCCTTGCTCCTTTGTCAGCGTTGAGGAAAATTTGCTAGATGTTGTCAGTAATATACATAAATTTTCATTTTTTTTGAGGTCAAGATAGGGTGTGGTGTGTATGTTTCTAGGTAGTGAATTCTTGCTACCTATTTCACTATCAGTTACAAATTAAGCAGATAATCGCTTAATACAAAAATGGGTTCAATATTTATCGATCTGCTCTATATGAGTGAAGAATATTCCAACATGAAGTTAAATAAAAAAGGTAGCACCTTTTAATCTGATATTCTCATCTCTGCACCAGGAATGTCCTTAGCCACCTCATATGTCACAAATGCAATCGCTATGGAAGGGACCACCTGAGCGAGAGATGATTCGTTATACATTTCAAGATCTAATGTCTTCCCAAACACTCACAAAACTGCACAAGTAAAATGGGATACGCATTTTGGTGTTTGAGAAAACAAACATAATTATGTAGCTGCTCTCTTGTTGAGGCTTTTCATGTTTTAAGCGGGTCTTATTCTTTTACTGTGTGCTAATGTGTTATTCGTCCTTACCTTTCTGCGTTAGGATGAAAAACATATATTTTCGCCACTTCCCTACACGTTTCACATGTTCTGACGTGTGACTAGTCTTCCGAGCATCCCATTTCCCTCATTCTCACTCCAATTCATGATAATATTATCATGTGGTATTAACATGATTATATCTTCCCATGTTTTAAGTGTGTGAGAAAATTTTTCCACCTTAGAAAACACATGCGATAAAAAGGTAGAGAGCCCTAAGATATGCTAAGTAGTGAACGTAGTAGAATATTCCTGCATGACAGGACTGACCTTGACAGAATTTGGGCCAAAGCCTTTGTACAGCGCCCCAAATCCCTCATGCCAAACTGTTTTCCTAAATGCATCTACCATTCCTGCATATTCAAGTGGTGCTCTTGTTGTCCCATCCCCGGCGACTACAGAGGCGGCATCTTTCCATCCCCCCATCTGCATTCTTCGGCGGATAACATCAAGAGGGTAGGCAACTGTCTGTCCAACAGTTCCAGCAGCAGCACCACATGCGAGCTTTGTGGTCACACTTAACTCTGAGTCGTCTACTAGTCCATATGGTTTGTTTTTTATCAACCAATCTTTCAGGGATTCATATACAGCAAAGTTGAGACCTACATAGGGTACCTGAGAAAATGATGAAACATGTATGAGGTTTTTGCGAAAATCTCAAAGAAAACTAATGCTTAATGATTTTGGTATAATGACTTGAAATCACTACATACCACTCCTATAACAGAAGGAAGCCACCCTTTATACAATGCACGAGGTCCTTCTTCCATGGAAATTGTTTTAAGAATATGAAAGATTCCCCGGTAGTGTGATTTGTCTGTCTAAAAAGATGAGTTGAAGAGCTGAGGCTAAAAATTATTGCTGAGAACCTTGATATATTACATTGAGACTATAATAAAATCGAATATAATCAGTAGGAACTAGGAAGCTATATTTATTAGCAATACCTGGACAGTAAGCCGACCTCGTACCATGTCCATGGGGTAAGTTGCTGACATGGCAATAATTCCAGCACATGCTCCAGCTCCAAGACGTAGAAGTGGAGTGAGCTGAGCATCCTCTGCAACACATGGAATTGAATAGTTTCCTACGCTCTCTAAATATTCAATAAGAAGAGAAAAAGATGGTGAACCAATTTTACCATGCCCGGTTTGCTGACGATATAGCCATAATATCCGTCTGTGTAGAGAGTAAAGTTAGAACCGAGAGAGGCATGTTATTTAGGACATGTCTGGAATACCATACAATTCCAAACAATAGTTGGAAACATTTATTTTTGTAGTCAAAAGAAAAACAATAGATTTGATGACTTTATCCTACCTTGATGCTTCCTCATAGTTGAAGAACTAGACAGCTGAGTTTGGAATAATACGTGCACAATTAGTGCCATTTCCTTTGTACAACCCTCTGAAACCCTCTGTTCTCCATATGTATTTCAATCCCTGAATTGTGCCATTATATTTCATATTGTGTGGATTTTGAACCTGTGATTTTAATGAGTATGAATATCGAAATTATTAGTAACAGGAAGTGAATATATGACAAGGTTGACTGATGGAAAAAGTTTTAAATACAAATTCAGATAGATGTGGAGTAGTGCAATTGTTTTTATCAAAAAGCATCAAGCATCCTAATTCCTAATAACAAAAATTACTTTGTTTGCATCCAGTCTTAGAATGAAAAAGAAAAATGGGTCAATCACCAACATATTCGCTATCAAAAGTACAAGTAATGTATTCAAATTGATTAAGCAACATGTTGTTGACCAGTCTAGGACAGGTCTTTCTGAAACAATGTCCAAATTTTCACAAACCTGAAATGGTTGGATGCACTTCCAAACCAGGTAACCTCTCCAAACTTTAATTTAACAGTTAGAACGATAGGGGAGGTTGGAAAAGCAACAAAAATTACTATAATGTACAAAAGCACCAAGCACCTATTGAAACTATGGCACAGGTAAAGGAAATGAAGCTTGCCAAGAAACTTCAAATAATGCCCCGTTTCTCCGGCGTCCTAGCGAAGGATCGGCGGTAGCAAAGAACCGGCTGTGCGCGGGAATTCCTCTCCGTCGGGCAGCGCGAGATCTTAGTGAAAGAGAATTTCTCAACACGTTGTTGGACACGTAACGATTTTATTGATTTTCTGAATGAATGCAAATAATAACCATCTATCCCTATTTATAATACTCAAATACTATACCCTAACTTATTGACCAAGATAACAAATATATGGAAGGATTTGGTGAATCAAAAGATATAACTAAATAATAGCTTCGTATCAACTCCCCCACGGTTAAAATCCACTTTGTCCTCAAGGTGGGAACCACAAACCAACGACGAGAGTTGAAAGCAAAAGCTTTAGCGAGGCGTCTCCTCCGGGATCAAACACATATCGAACAGTTGAATGTCCTCCTTTATCACCTCCAAGAACACTCAGCGCAGTCTTCTCAGTATCTTTCTTTGCACTTTTCTTAGAGGAACTTTTCCCGACAACCATATACGTCTCAGGTTCATCTTCATCATCATCCGTACCTTCATCCGAGTGATGCTCTTCCTGTTCACCTTCTGCTTCACCAACTACGTTGTCATCATCATGATCATCTTCAAGTTGTGAAGATTTACTTTTATCATCATCACTGTCTTGCTCTTCTTCCATAGAAGGCTTTGACTTCTTCCCAGATGTAGAATCCAACTTTTGTTTCTTTTTTGATTGTCCAACAGTCGCATTAGAAGAACTGGGACTTTTGCTTGTTGATCCCCTACTCTTCCGCTTCTTACCCTTCTTCTCCTTGTCAGCAAGCAAGCTATCTGTTGTAGCATGTGGAGATTCCAAGAAGTCCACCAACACTGTTGTAAGTTCTTCCTTCTTTGTAGAGGTTTTGTTCACAGTGATGTTAAGAACATCACATAAATCCAGCAACTTTCCTCTAACACATTTTTCCAATTTCTCGTTGACTTTTGTCCTCTGCTTTTCCTCATTCTCAACCCATACAAAACCAGAAAAGAGGCCTATATTTTTCTTAAGGGTGTGAACCTTAGATTTCTTCCCAACAAGAACAGTGTGGAGAAGCTGTAGGGTCTCATCAGTTTTCCTCTTAGGCAACTTGAATGCCACAGTTGGGATGTCCTTAAGCTGTGTGCCTTTACCCTTTTCAATTGACAGAGTCTTGGTAGCCGAGGCCCTGGGACTCTCCCCCACGACGAATCTCTCCACCGTTTTCCTCTCCCTTGTTGGCCTCTCACTCCTCGGCGATTCCAACTCCATAGCCTCACCTTTTTTATCATTTCTCGATCCCTTCTTCAAATTTTCCCTCTTATTCTCACTCTCTTCCTCCTCCATTTTCTCTCCTTCATCACTTCCATCTTCGCCAATCTTCTCATCATATACCCCGACGAGCCTTTGCAACGACATATCGTCGGTCTTCTCGATCTCTTCTATGGCCTCGTCGTTTGGAACATCAAGATTAGAGCCCCCATTGTGAGCGGCATCGTTGGGAACTTTAGCCTCTCCTTCATAACTGGTTTAGGGCCTTGACGATCAAAACGATCACGCACATCCTCCAAGAAATCCTGCCACGTCACGAAATCGTTATTCGCAAAATAATTGAATACCCAATCCGCCACTGGTTGATCAAGTAACATGACCGCGTAGTGCAATCGTTGGGCATCGGGCAACATCAAATGATTGAAGTAACATTGGACCCTCGAGATCCAATTTGATGCATTTGTCCCATCGAAACGCGGGGCATCCATGTGCACCCTTTTGGGTTGATCATAACCCGACATGTTGGCCTGGAAACGCTGTGGGGGATCCCAACACGTTGATGGCCTTTCCTGCGACTGGTCGAAGCCTCCTGCACGGGTACGGGCCTGCATATACCCTGGCGGGTCCCAACATGAATCTAGTTGGCCCCTGCCTCCGCGGCGACCCCGACCCGGCTGCTGGCCGTCTCGCAGCCCCCCGTCAGGGTACCGTGAATTATACCCTCTGTCACCATACCGTGTATACCTGAAACCATCATCCCCCCAATCCTCTCCGGCCTCGAAACACGAGGGCGGTTCTGCCTCGCCCGCCACCGGCGGCTCCAGATACTGGAAACGTCGATCGGTCTCGTCCCTCCACGCATCAAATATGTCGAGACGATCCAATAAGCGATCCAACTTACCACTCACCGAGTCGTCGTGATTTATCTCCTCCGATTGACGAACTTCCAAATCCCCATCATCTAACTGCGGTCGATGAGGGACCCCGAAATTGCGACGATCAACGGGCTGTTGACGACGCTGCCCCCCACTCGTGAATGAGTCAGGGCGTGAAGAGCCCCAGCCGGCTCTGATGTTGTAGTTAACACGTCTCATGAGCACTCTCAATGAAAGCACCAGATGATACGACCCTACGTCGTATCCCGTTTCTCCGGCGTCCTAGCGAAGGATCGGCGGTAGCAAAGAACCGGCTGTGCGCGGGAATTCCTCTCCGTCGGGCAGCGCGAGATCTTAGTGAAAGAGAATTTCTCAACACGTTGTTGGACACGTAACGATTTTATTGATTTTCTGAATGAATGCAAATAATAACCATCTATCCCTATTTATAATACTCAAATACTATACCCTAACTTATTGACCAAGATAACAAATATATGGAAGGATTTGGTGAATCAAAAGATATAACTAAATAATAGCTCTGTATCACCCTGAAGCAAGATTTTCAACCGTTCCAGGGGAGCAACTGCAGTGCGTGACCTGTGACATGAGGACCGTTGAATCATTAGTCAAAGAGAAGTGCGCCAGAATGCACAAACTCTCCTCTCTACAAGTAGTCTTCAATAGGAGATACATAATGAGGAGCGTTGAATCATTAGTCAAAGAGAACTGCGGCAGAATGCACAAAATCTCCTCTATAAAACAACTACATAACATCAAAATCATACAATCTAGAGTTAGCTTTTACAATTTTCATGGTTGTCCTTCCTTTTAGAGTAATATTTATGATAAAAATTGTTTTTCAAATTAATACTCTACTATGTAGTCCTTAACCAACAATGCAAAACAAGAAGGGGTTAGAATCTTAACCTTCTTAAGCCATTCTAAACTTACAGCATAACTAACTAAGAGCATCCACAATGGCAGCGAGCGGACCGGCTAGCCGATTCCCGGCGCTGGCAGGTCCGCTCGCCGAACCATTGCAGCAGGCGAGCGCCAAATTGGCGAGAAAAATGGCAAGCGCACGCCGATTCCCGGGCGCTCGCCGATCGGTTGGCCGCTATTGCAGGCTCCCGATCGGCCAACCGATTTTTTATTTTTTTATTTAATTTTCGAAACACTATATATACGCGATTTGCACGTCATTTTCATTCGCACCACTTGTTTTAATGAGTTTTCTCTCTATTTTAATTTCTGTACAAGATCAACAACGCGAAATGAGTAACGCGGGTGGTAGTAGTGGTGGTAGTGGTGGGGATACAGAGGAGTACGAACGGTGAATGAACGAAGAGTTGGAGGCTTATACGTCCCATGAGATAAACCGGCTGATACAAAGGGGCCTTGCAGCCGGCGGTACCTCGACCTCGACCTCGACACGTTGTCCACTGCCGAGCAGTGATTGAGCGGGATCACGTAGCTGCACATCAGCAGCTATATGAAGACTACTTCGCACCGGAGCCGCGGTTTAACGCCAACCTTTTCAGGCGGCGTTTTAGGATGCGCAGGGCCCTGTTTATGCGTAGTGTTGACGCTTTGGAGCGTTGATATATGTGTTTCCGCTTCAGGCACGATGCGGCTAGCAGACTCGGCCACACACCAATTCAAAAGTGCACTGCGGCAATCAGGCAGTTGGCCTACGGAGGCGCGGCAGACATATCGGACGAGTACCTCCACATCGGTGAGACGACCGCCATTGAATGTATCAAGTATTTCTGTTAGGGCGTGGTTGAAATATTCCGTGAACAGTACCTTCGAAGCCCTACCCCCGAAGACTGCCAGGAGCTGATGCAGATGCACGGGGAGAAGCATGGGTTCCCGAGTATGTTAGGCAGCATAGATTGTATGCATTGGGAGTGGAAGAACTGCCCCGCTGCCTGGAAAGGGTTCTACATGACCGGCTACAAGGGAAAGAATCGCACGATGATCCTCGAGGCCGTAGCTGATAACCGGCTGTGGATTTGGCATGCATATTTTGGGGTAGCCGGGTCAAACAATGACCTCAACGTCCTCAACTTGTCGCCCCTTTTCAACGAGCAGTGTCACGGCATCGGTCCGGCCATCCGTTTTATCGCCAACGGGAACCAGCATGATATGGGCTACTACTTGGCGGATGGGATATACCCTAGGTGGCCCGTCTTTGTGAAGGCGATCAGATGCACATCAGATGAGAGGAATGCTTACTTTGCGGAACAGCAGGAGTCAGCGTGCAAGGACGTGGAGCGCCCATTTGGTGTGCTCCAGTCTCGATGGACGGCAATTAGGGGTCCAACGCGTTTGTGGCACGTCGACTGCATTGCTGATATAATGTACGCTTGTATTATCATGCACAACATGATTGTCGAAGATGAAGGTGTACAACTGACTAGTTGGGCCAACGACGATAATGAAGCCGGTCCAAGCCATGGCGTGGCCGCCCCCAACGTACGAAGTGGGGTACCTCACGATGAAGTCAGTCGCCTCCAAGCACAGGCCGACATGTGCCAAGTGGAAGCTCATATTCGACTCCAAAATGATTTAATTGAAGAGTTGTGGGCGCGGAGGACTGCACGGCGTTAGTTTTTTTTTAATGTACCTTTTTTTAGTTTAAATAAAATTATTGCATTTTCACGTATCTGTGTAGTAAGCTGAATTCCGTATTTTGTGTGATTGTTATTTTTATAATTTTGTTTATTGTGGCTAGCCTATGGCTAGCCTATTGCTTGTCCAGTTGCTTGTCCTGATGATTTGGCAGGAAGAGTTTTTAGTGCTGATGATGTGGCAGGAGGAGTTTGTGGCTAGGCTATGGCTGGACTATTATCATTGTGGATGCTCTAACTAACCATTGAGAACTTTAGCAAATAGCAAGAACAAAACCCCAAATTTTCTCCAGTGCATCTTGTCCAGTGTCACATTTCCGTAGAATTTCTAAAATAAAAATAGTAGCAGAAATCTACATTACTTAATTGCGGATTTTATGTACTACTCTACTAGCGATCGCAAATGTATAACGAACAAAAAACATGCATTTTATCTGTACAACTAAACGAGTGATTTTAGAGCATCTCCAATAGGGCCGAGCGCACCGGCTCACCGATTTTTGGCGCTCGTCGGTCTGCTCGTCGAACTATTGCAGCCAGCGAGCGCCAAATCAGCGAGAAAAACGGCGAGCGCATGCCGATTCCCGAGCGCTCGCCGATCGGCTGGCCGCTATTGTAGGCTCCCGATCGGCGAGTGAAAATTTTAATTTTTTTTTATTTAATGTTTTTTTATGAAACTCATTCTTGGTTGTTTCTCTTTTATATAGACATCCTTGAATGTTTTATGTTCCACTTTCGATGTGGGACAAACTCATTCTTGGTTGTTTCTCTTTTTTAGAGACATCCTTTATAGAGACATCCTTGAATGTTTCTCTTTTATGTTCCACTTTCGATGTGGGACAAACTCATTCTGGGTTGTTTCTCTTTTATAGAGACATCCTTGAATGTTTTATGTTCCAGTTTCGATTTGGGACAAACTCATTCTTGGACATCCTTGAATGTTTTATGTTCCACTTTCGATGTGGGACAAACTCATTCTTGAGGATGTTGTAATGTTATTTTAATTTTAATGAAGTGTATTTTTTAATTAATGTACTTTTTAAAATTTTAATAATAT
The DNA here is from genome assembly GCF_004379255.2 of Salvia splendens. Classification (NCBI taxonomy): domain Eukaryota; kingdom Viridiplantae; phylum Streptophyta; class Magnoliopsida; order Lamiales; family Lamiaceae; genus Salvia; species Salvia splendens. The sequence goes on along the minus strand of NC_056043.1, from coordinate 18,030,749 downwards.
TATTGAATTTTCCCGTATCTGTGTCGTAAATTTAATTCCGTATTTTGTGTGATTGTCAATTATTTGTTTTATATAATTTTGAGTGATGTGGCTAGGTTATTGTTAGGCTATTGCTGGGCTATTTGCTTGTCCTGATGATGTGGCAGGAGGATTTTTAGTGCTGATGATGTGGCAGGAGGAGTTTGTGGCTAGGCTATGACTGGGCTATTCTTATTGTGGATGCCCTTATGAAGAGAGAGAGAGGGATCTGACACTCCACCGGCAACGCCTCCTGCAACGAGAGATTTAAAAATGGTGAGCAAAGTGCGGGTGGGTCCTTAATGAAATTGCTTAGAGTCAGAAGTTGAAACTGCAGCGGTCTTCTCCGACGCCATAGAGCTAAGTTTAGAAGAATTTCTAAATTCCGCGGGGGCTACTAAGAGCATCTCCAATGGCGGCTAGCGGACCGGCTAGCCGATTCCCGACGCTAGCCGGTTCGCTCGCCGAACCATTGGAGACGGCTAGCGCCAAATCGGTGAAAAAATCGGCGAGCGGACGCAAATTCTCGGGCGCTGGCCGATGCGCACGCCGATCGGCTGGCCGCCATTGTAGGCGGGCAATCGGCGAGCGATCGGCCAGCACTTTTTTTTTTAATTTTCGAAACACTATATATAAGCGATTTGCACGTCATTTTCATTCGCACCACTTGTTTTAACGAGTTTTCTCTCTCACTTAATTTCTGTATAAGAGCAATAAAGCAACATAGAGAACAACAACGAGGGGTTTCCAGTGACGAGCGGGTCTCAAACTCCCACGGTATCCATGGGAGGTGGATGGGGTCCGATGGCTGGGTACTATAACATGTACCCTTGGCAGCAGATGATGCCCGGGATGGCAGCCGAGGGTAGTATGCCGGGATGGCAGGGGATGCAGGGCGGGCAGGGGTACCGGGGATGCAACCCGGGATGCAGATGATGCCGGGGTAGGCAGCCGGGATGCAGATGTTGCCGGGGTGGCAGCCCGGGATGCAGGGGATGCCGGGGGGGACAATGTCTATCGCCCCAGTTTTGATTTTTTGACTGCTTCTTCGTACACATTGACCCCATCGGAGACGCAGTTCACTGGGTGTGAGACTTTCTCCTTAGAGGAGTTGGGGATAGATCTCGAGGATGCGGACACTCCCGTTCAAACGGAGAGAGAAGGGCGGGGTCGGGGCTGAAGGGGTTGGCAGCGGAAGCGTGCGTAAAATCCGATCACATAATTTGATCTATTTAGCAGATTATTTAGACAAATTCTATTCGCGTAATTATCACATGTATCATGCTCATAACTTGAATTAAAACATGCTTTAGCATATTAAATCCCTAAAACATGCTTACTACGGAATTAGCCAATTTACCTCGTTGATTCAATCAAGAATCGATGATGGCTTGCTCCGTCTCCACGTGAAGATCTTCAGTACTCGACCTCGGATCTTCTGACTGGTGTCCTGGACTGTACACTGATATTTGTGTGGGCAAATCTCACCAGCGTACTAGGACTTGAATAACGAAGACAGAACTCTGCTCACGGAGGAAGCAATTTTCGAACTCTCTCTCTCTGAGGGGGACGAAAATTCTGAGTAATAATTATTATTCATCTGCCTTTCTGTCTCCTTTATTCTCCTATTTATATTAAGTCACATATTGGGCCCAGTCAGGGATCTAAGGAAGAATTTGGATCAGGCCTCACCCAATTAGCTTTTTACTAATTAAATTGAACCCACAATTTAATATAAACTTATATTGGAATATTACAAGCAGCCACTACAGAAGTAATATTGCACTGCCTCTCCAAATCCGAAATTACGAGTATTCCGGGTTTCCTTTTTAAGTAAGTAATTTATTTCCCGTGCTTAAGATGGAAACATCCATTAATTAATTAATGTCTGCTATGGACTTAATTAATTAGCATATTTTAATCTCCAAGAGTGGACTCAGCAAGAAGCTCTTATTTATTATTCATAGAGTAATTAAACTCCAACTAGCTAGGTTCAAAATAATAAAACCTTGTTTCGAGCTTCTCTCGTGGATGTTATCAAACGAGACTCTCCTCGCGCACGATTCAACGTAATAGCAATCCTAGCACCGCTAGATAACGATCACCACTACCCAATATACCTGGATCGTTGGGTGACGAAAAACCTGCACCTTTGGTAAGTCAAAGTAGTAGATACTCAATATCGTATGCTCAATGCTAACGTACATTGATTAAGAAATTAATTATCAAGACCTCGTCTTTCAGTAGATAGCATAAAGACATGTCTTGCTGTTAGATCCATTCAGTGCTATATCACACCAACGTCATCTTATTTCAATAAGGCTTAGAAATAATCGGACTGACATTGCAACCTTTCACGATAGGTAGTCTAGGCCTATCTGGGTTTCTTTGTTCAGAAATGACCGTGTTACCTTAAATTGGACGACGCCCACAACCGGTCTACTAGAACAAAGACTTAGACTTTATTACATTTTTATACATTTAAATATGCAATAAACAACCATTAAATGTAAAACATAACAACATTATGATAAAAATAATACTCCCTCCGTCCCATGCTACTCGCACTTTCTATTTTAGGCCGTAAATTTGAGATTGATTTTTTTGTGTAATTAAAAAAGAATTTTAAGTGTAATGAGACATCACTTAATAAAAGAGCTCTTAACTTAAACTAACATATTAATTAAATGCATTAATTCTAACTTAAATTATAAATAGTGTAAGGACTTTGTGACGAGCCGAAAAGCAAACGTGCGAGTAGCACGGGACGGAGGGAGTATGTTTTATTTATTGGAAAATAGCTTATAGAGTTTTACAGTATTCAATCACTCGAAAGGTGATTTATAGTATACAAACTCTAACAGGGGTGCACCAAAGAAGAAGAAGGGAAGGGGAAAGGCAAAAGGGTGGTCGGCGAGTCGCCGTAGCCGGCTGATGACGACAGCCCGGCACGGTGGTCGGATGCGGAGAACGTCGCGCTGTCCAAGGCTTGGGTGAGTGTTTGCGATGATCCCCTCCATTCGAACAATCAGAGGATCGTCAACTTGTGGGCTAAAATATCAGCAGCCTATAAGGCATTTTGCCCGGAGGGGAGGCCACACAGCGGGGAGGAGTGCCGGAAGGGGTGGGACCGAATCAGGGCTGCGGTCTCCCGATTTTCGGGCTTGTACACCAACGCCCTCCGCATGTAGACCAGTGGCCAAACTGACGAGGACTGCAGGAGGATAGCGGAGAAAGCCTTCCCCGTGCCCGGGCTTTATAAGGAGTTCACCTACTGGAACTGCTATGAGGTCCTGATGGACTCCGAGAAGTTTCGGGCAGGTGTCGATGTTGGCTGGCCGAAGAAGCAGTGACTGAACTATGCCGGTGATTACAGCGGCAGCAGCGGCGGTTCCCACGACCGCCCCGAGGATGTTCAGGAGTTCCCGTCCCCTCCATCGTTTACTCGCCGCACTCGCCCGGTTGGGCAAAGGAGGGCGCAACGGGTTGTGAGGGGGGTCGCCCAGGGTCCCATGAGGTCCAGTCGGCATCCCCCCCTGTTGGCTCGTTGCCAACCGAGCTCGCCTTCTTCGCGCGTCAACAAACGCGGGCTCAGATGCACAAGATCTTAGCTGAATTGAGGGCGGCAACTGACCCCGTGGAGAAGAGGTTTCTTCACTCAATGCTCGAGAGTATGCGGGTCGATTTGGATGCCGCCGCGGCAAGGTTGGGGGCTCAGACGCGGGCTCAGATGCCGCAGAGGTGGGGGTCCTGGATAGCGGAGGCGACGACGGCGACGGCCACGAGGAGTGAGGCGGAGGCGGGGGCTCGTGTGTGGAAGAGGGGTTTTTTTTAAATTAATTTAATTTTTTATATTAATGTAATTTTTTTAATTAATGTAGTTTTTTTATTTTTACTATTATTATTGAATTTTCTCATATCTGTGTTGTAAATTTAATTCCGTATTTTGTGTGATTGTTAATTATTTGTTTTTTATAATTTTGTTTATTGTGGCTAGCCTATTGCTTGTCCAGTTGTTTGTCCTGATGATGTGGTAGGAGGAGTTTTTAGTGCTGATGATGTGGCAGAAGGAGTTGTGGCTAGCCTAAAACCATCGTGGATGCTCATATTTTTCCATTTGTACATGTGTGAACCAAAGACTCTCGCTCTCGCACGTGTTTACCTAGAGCTAGATAAAAGAGAGAAAGATTATGATTACATGCAGCTTTCTTAGTAGGTAATACTATACTCTCGAGACCTTATTTTAAATGATTCTAGTATTATTTTGAAAATAATTCATTTAGGGAAAATTGAAAAAAATAATATTGAGTTTGAACAAATTTTTACCAAACGTCATAGTTATACAATCTGTATATTAATTGTGGGTTCTGGGTTCTTAAATTTACAAATATAAAAATATTAAAAATGGAGATAAAATTTGCCCACTTTGATATCATTTTAGAAATGAGCCACTTAATCCTTAAAAGGTCTTATAAGTAACTTAAGAGATTTTAACCAAAAATTAAGATAAATAATCCCACCGAACATGAAAATTTTATTTTCCGAAATGAGATTTATATAATGCTGTTTTGTAAACAGAAGAAGTTAAGTCATCTATCAGACGATGCCAAAACGTTCAATTTCATTTCCTAACTCATCTAGAGAGAAGTTCAAAAACTCTGCTAAGTTTCGACTAATCTAATGAACTACTAAGAGCGATATCAAATTTGCATGCTCTAAATAACTTTATTTGTTTAGTCATCTAATTCTACTAATTTTCCATCATCCGAAAGACCTTTTGTTCCCTTTCTTCCTTCCCTTGACCTCTTTATCTAAGTTCTTAATCCGCTGGCTGAGTGCCGATGATGGCACTGAATTCAATTTTCGATTTACTGGCTTCGACGATTCATTAGCAGGAGGTGGTGATAAAGACTGCTCTGGCGGTGGTGATCGAGACTGCTCTGGTGTTGGAGGAAAAAGACCTATTAGCTGCAGCTGCTGAACTACATAATTTAACAATTCAGAAAACGAGGGGGAAGGTTCCTGATTAGTCGATGGTGGTGGAAGATCCGGTATTCCCAATATCAGCTTCACCTTAGGCTTCTTTATCACTGCAAAGTCGTGGAGCATTCGAAAAATCATAAGAATTTTACAGAAGTTTATTTTAAAACTGGAAAATTGAACACTACTCAATTATGCAATTACAAGGCTCACCCAATTCATAAGCGATGGTATACAGGTTTGATGTAATCCAGTAACAAAACATAGCCTGAAGATGAAGAGAGAAAGAGAGCAAGTACGCAAGTGTTAAAGCGGTAAAAACATGGCAGTTATTAAGAGGCATTGATTCACATTTCTTTTCAGGCCGTGGAGACGATTAGATAACAACGGTATATACCAAAAATGATCATCCCGGGTATGAACAGTTGCATTGCAGTACATGGAGAGCAATTTCTTTATTTTTCCATTGACTTGGAAACTGAATTTCGGCAGAAGTACAAGGCAATAAATAACACATACCTTCGGGAACTGAGCAATGATAGGGATCGATAATACTGCAATGACTCTAGAGCTGTCCTTGGCAGTTGGATCGCCTTCCAAACCTTGTTGAGCGTTGTGCTAAAAAAGGATGTGGATAAGTACTATTATCTGGTCAAGAACATCAGTATACTTCTATAATATCTACAGCAGACTAATACCTATATTATTATCATTCATCAATTAATAACTTTCAACCACCTAAGACACTAACATACCATAGAATTTGGCAAAGAACACATCTACAGATCCTTGTACTAATACATTTTGTTTCATTAGGTGCTTCCATACCAAAGATTTTGTTTCATTAGATTCTTTTAAAAAATTATTTGTTTCATTATGTTCTTATATTAATGCATTTGATTTAAGAGGTTTTTATACTTTTATTTTTAATTTGGTTGAATCTTTATTTAATGGACTATATAATTTAATTACATTTTATTGTGTTGATTAAATTTATTTATTTTTCTTTTTTTCATATTTATTTTCAAATTAATTCAGTCGCTGTATCAACTCAATAATCATTGGGGAAATGAAAAAGTTTATTGATATTGCCCGTTGTTAATTTATAAATTTTATCATTTTCCCAATGATTCTTGAGCCGATATTGCAGCTAAATTAATTTCAAAATAAATAAGAGAAAAATGAAAAATGAATAAATATAATTAACACAAGAAAAGTTAATTAACTTATGAAGTCCGTTAAATAAATATTCAACCAAAGAACCTCTTAAATCAAAATACATTAGTATAAGGACCTAATGAAATGTCAAATGAGTTGGCCATCACCAACCATATACCAAATCTCATTTTTGATTTAGAAACTTCCCCAACCATGCATACTTCCCCAATCATGCTGCAAACTCAAACCCATTTTGCATTTTTCAACGGAACAACACCAAATATGAGTGTTTATTGTAGCTCCTGCAAAAATTTAGGACACATACTAAAAAATGATATAAAATTTAAGTTTGATGTTAAATGGTGGGAGCAAAACTACTTTTCGATGTGACATATACTCAAAAATGGGATTGAGTTTGGTGTAAATGGTTGGAGACGGAAATGAAACAAAATGCATTAGTACAAGGATCTAATGAAAAATTTGTAGAATGACTTAATGAAATAAAAAGTATTAGTACAAGGACCTCCAGATGTGTTTTGCCTTGAATTTCTTAGTTGTAAATTTGTAATTCATGCATGATCTTGATTAAGTGAGAATAGTATTTATACAAAACAATTTACACGTCAAATAATGAAATATTCAATTTATTACACGTGAATTATTCAGTTGCAAGTAAATTCTAACCCCTTAACAACACAACTTTCGGAATTCCAATAGTATAACCGTGCCCTAGATAGATGGTGCTTCAATCATGATAAGAAAGCATACTAACAAAACACCGATGCAGCAACAGATAAAAACAGAAATTAATATCACTTCATATTATCAGGTAAAATTATTTGGACATTTTGTTTCATAGCCTACAAGAGTATAACATGTACTGATAGATATCAAGCAATCGATGACACAGTTCCAAGTAGCTGACCTCCACTGTTTTGCAAAATGTCAACGCCGTCAAAACTGGCAAAATATACATTGCATCCGGAGTAGTCAAATCAGTAAACCAGAATGCTCCTCCCTCCTTGAAAGATTGAACATTTTGTGCCATATTGTTGATCTGAACATGAAGTGATGAGCCAAGAGTGTCAAATAGTTCAAAAGTGGAAAACTTTAAGGGATAAACACAAATCTACTGGGAGCCGAAGGAATCATCGAGAAGACTTAAAGGAAATGTGATCTTACTGCGAAGCAGAAACAGAAAAAGACGGGTCCACCAACTAGAATTCCCTTTAAAGGGGTGAACGGTGTGACACCATATCTGTAACAGCAAGATGCAACAACCATCTCTGTAAATGGCGTGTTCTTAATAAGAGTGTTTTAACAAAAAGTACAACTAGTGACAATGATTATCACTATCGCAACAAAAAATATTTTAATTCAGTAAGATGACAACTGATGCGTGTGCAGAGATCATTTGATAAGCACACGAGCCAATCAAGTATATTTTTACGCTTTGTTGGTATAGCATGGTGGAGAATATTTGGCTCTGCTTATCCTACCAGTCAATCAATGGGGTAAAGATTACAATGATGAGGCAGATACAAATTATGGGAAGGACTGGTAGGTGTTTAGAGCAGCGACTGAAAAGACCACTGATTGAATGTGGCAAGGTGTTTGCTAGGCCATGACCAAGTGCCAATACAAACTAAAATTCCAGACCCTCTTCTCTGTCAAACCTCGGGGGAATTAAATAGCCAAAACTCCTAACAAATAAAATTATAGAAATACACAGATTAAAGACTAGAAATACACAAACTAATATGCGATTGTCACTGGAAGACATGGTGATACCAATGTTATCAATCTCGTATGGCGGCTTATGGCGGTTTGCCTAAAAACCGCCCGGGGATATGGCGTATTAGCATGGCGGATATGGCGGTCAATAATTAAATAAATAAAATAATACATATATATTTATTTATAATTCAAAAAATAAAAAATATTAAAAATATATCATCTAAAACACTTTAAACAATTAATAAAGCATAAAATACAACTCCAACCTCCATGTTTCTTGCATAATGCCCCATTCCTAAATGCAGTACACACGCAATGTTGTCTTATGTCGGATATGGCGGTGCTATGGCAGCGACATGGTGCTATGGCGTTTCCACCACCGAACGCCATGTCATAGCGCCATGGCGCCGCCATATCCGCTATTTGATAACATTGGGTGATACAATGGGGCTGGATTGTCTCTGGAAGACATGCGATTGCCGCTGGAACATGGTTAAAACAAGCAATCAATCCACTTGAACATTCGAACGGTATTAGATAACTCGTGATGCCCGGATCCTTATGTTGCAAGCGAATGTTGGGCATACGAGCTTTGAAAGTGTCAAAGTACAACAATAATGACCCTCTTGTCGAGTCATGTGTAGTGCCTCGTAATCATCGATTTCCTGGTTCTCACCAAAACGAGCCAGTAACTCCTTCAATAACTATTCCAAGATATTGATGGATCGCGCCGAAGGAGCAGCTGAACACAAAATAAGAAGGTCCATAAAGGGTGACAGAGAGAAAGGAACATGTTGATCGAGCAGGGGGCATTGTTGTATGAGCAGCTGGGTCGCCCAAGCCAACCAAGCTAGCGCATTTGTGCCATCAATCGATGGAGGGGCAAAGCCTATTGCACAGCCCCAAAGTCCGGGTGCGTAAACTAGGGAGGTGTTGTATGCAGATGTGCGGTGGCACCAAGGCAGGAGATGAGGATGCGAAGTTGGTGTCGATGGTATATGGTATATGCATTTTTGGGCGGTCTTTGAGTTTAGACGCCGAATCTAGCCGGAAAATCAGACGACTGCCTAGCGAATAAACTCTACCATGGTGGAGCATATTTCTGTTATATTGTTCTTTTCTGTTGCGACCGTCTGTTCAAGGCCGTCAAGGTGAGGATAGTTACCGTGAGTGTTCACCATCAGCAAGCATTGTTGTTAGGGGGACACCTGGGGATCATTGAGGAACGGATGGAATCGCCCTAAGGTGGCTGGGGTGAGCAAGGTGCAGGGCACAGCCCGGAGGGGGTGCTGTAATAGATTATGGAGTACCCCAAACCCTCCGCTATAGTTAATCCTCCCAATCTCTGTCTGTCACCCTCACCGTCATTGTTTCAGACCATGGAGACACTAAACTCATTTATACCTTAGTAACCTATTATAAAGTTGGTCCTCCCAATATCTCTCTTTCTTCATATCCAACTGGTTGACACCATAGGCGTCATTAATGTGTACTTATTTTATTTTATTTTAGTCATTAATGCATCAAACCATGGAGAATCTTTATTCTTTATTCATCTATACCGCTGCACCCTATACTAATTTATAGACTCCTCTTATGAGAGGCCGTCGCCAAGTGCTAATACAAACTAAAATTCCAGACCCTCTCCCCAGTCAAACCTCGGGGGACTTAAATAGCCCATACAATTAACCAAAACAAATATTAGAGATACGAAAATTAAAGACTCCCAACAAAACTAAACTAACAAAGACATGCATGACTACAAGGCTCCAACCAAAAGTAAAGAGCTAAAGAAAACCAGGAAACAACTTCGACTATATCCTCTCACATCTCGCCTATTGTTGCCACATTCGTGATTATCTGTATCAGCAGGTTCAAGCTTCAATCCCAACCTCAGTTATTGTGGTCCAACTGATGTGGAAGGGCAAGCTCTAGAAATATAAATCAGGCATCCAGACAATTTGCACCAGGAAATGAAGAGGCATCCCAATCCAAAACCTCTGATGAGTGATGACCATATCAACCAAGGGCATTAAAGCTTATTGAGCTCACTAATAATTTAAACCAGTAAAACTATGCAAAAGGGGTGGCACTTTATAAGTTATATGGATGGACATAGGTACAACGGCCATTGTTGAAGGCTGAATCTGTTATGCCTGAACTTCATGCCAGAAGGGAAAAGGTGCAAGTATAGATGCGCCTGGGTTTAATTTAGTAGTGGACTAGGAGTTCCTTTAATGTGCTTCTTAGTTCATTGGCACATTTTTGTACTGAAAACTTCTAAATGCTTCTAAAAGATTTATCATAAAAACAAGAAATAGGATGGCATGCTATAATACCGACATCTCTGCAGACATATTGCATGCAAGTAGAGTAAAACTAGAGGCGGATCTCATCTGTGTATATTGCCTAATGTAACTATATGAGGTATTTGTGTCCATTTTTTATGTGAAGGTGGAAATAAGTGCAATCAAGACTTACAAAAATTGCAAAGCTGTCTGTCTTATAACTATGTCGAAAAGTTGGACCACTTAACCACCCAATAGAAAACGTAAATAAATAAAAAAGTAAAATGTTAAATTTTTAATTAGGAAAAAGAAAGGCTACATACGTATCATATAGTTTTGACTTTTGCACCCGGCCTTCATGTACAGCAGCAGGAGTCATACCCTGGAAAAAAACCAATGAACATTCATCAAGTTTCTAAAGCAATACAATCAAGTAGAAATGCAACAAAAACGGGTTTCTGTTGCATAATGCTCCTCAAGTGGATATCGCCTTTTGACACACAAACACAATCAAGCAATAAATAAGAAATTCACAACAGCCGATAATAGTTTGATGCACTTACCTTACTCTTCACTTGTTTCACAATCTCTTCCAGCTGTGGCCTTATAAGCTGCATCATAAGATATGACTATGGCATCAGAAAAAAGCAGCAGGCCAAGCATTATTCACATAGCAACCGGAGTTAAATATGATGATATCATAGGGATTTGGATTTCACAAAGAAGAAACAGAAAAACGAAAGGTGGCTTATCAGAAGACAGTTGCATTACAATACATCACTTCACTTTTTACTATTTAGCATATCTAACCCTCAATGTTTTTGAGAAGGGGAGGAAACGCTGTATTGTAGAGAAATAATTCTCTGTGTTGTAGATCTTTGAATGTACATGATAGAAGAAAATTGAACAATTTGATGAAAAGAATGTAATTAGCTAAAGTTGTCATGTGACTCTTAATCAAGTGTAGCAATTAGAAGACAGAATGGAAAATGATAGAAGAACTTACAGTGAATTTTGACGCAGATTTAGTGTGATGTATTGTGAAAGGAAGTATAAGCGTACGGAACAAAACAGTGGTCACAACAATGGATGTCCACCTAAACACAGCCAGATTTTCATTTCAATCCATAATCAAAATTAAATAAATAATTCTCACCAATTCAACCCTGTAAAAGTGTGTACATAATCAATCATGTATTGTATTGCAGCCATCGGCGAGGACGAGTCCGCCACCGGAGCTACCTGTGCAGCCGTCTCTCCCAACACACCCGGCGCTGTCGACATTTTTCTCACAGTAGCAGGAATCGCAAATCTCCGATCTCGGAATGGATTCCTCGATCCATAAAAACTCCCTAAATTTGGTCCGGCAACAAACGGGTGCAGAATATCAGTGCCATTGTAAATAGCGTTATGACGGGGCAGATTTTCGCGGTCGCCGTTGTTGCGATCGATATGCGAGAATGGAACGGCGACTCGTTGCTGGTGATACAGAAAACTGGCGCGCGCAGTCATGCTACGCCTGAAAGCCATTAATCTGTAACAATGTGAGGCCAAAAAATCTCCTTTTTTTTGCAGAATTCCGAAATAAGTAGAGAATTTCTGTTGATGATTGAACTTTCATTGCAAGGGTTTAGTGGTTTTTTGGGGCTGCAGCACTGATTTTCCGAGAAGTCGCGTTTCTTCGCTGCAGCTTTTTGGTGAGTATATAAGGGCATCATTAACCCCGTCCCTAAGTCCCCTCCAAGTCATCATTCCTCTACAGTTGCGGCCCAGGCCCCAACTGCTGTAACCCTACAGGTTGCGGCCATCATTAACCCCGTCCCTAAGTCCCCTCCACATCATCATTCCTCTACAGTTGCGGCCCAGGCCCCAACTGCTGTAACCCTACAGGTTGCGGCCATCATTAACCCCGTCCCTAAGTCCCCTCCACGTCATCATTCCTCTACAGTTGCGGCCCAGGCCCCAACTGCTGTAACCCTACAGGTTGCGGCCAGGGCCGCAACTAATAAATGACACTATTCACAACTCCAACCTATTTAACTCGTAAAATAAAAAACGCTGGAAATTTATAACACGGAAAATTTAATTTCATCGAATACTGCAAAATTACAACATAGAAATTTTAAACTGAAAATAAAATACATAAAAACATAACGTCAATTCTGGAAAACATTGGTGCGAGTCCAAATTTCTTCGATTAGATCGGCTTGGAGGCGAGTGTGTTGTTCCTCTTGGCGCATCGCAGCTGAACGGGCCATGACATTGCGGATGTCGTGAGGAAGGCCCTGCACACGGGCGGCTCGGTGACAACGTAGTTGCTCCCGGTGCTGGCGAGCGGATCGTCACTCCACAAAGTGACGTTATCTTGCTCGTCCTCAACGATCATGTTATGCATTATGATACATGCATACGGAGATTTTTTCGAATTCTAGGAAGAGATTTGAAGTTGAATATGAAGTTGAATGTGTATGAAAATGGAGTAGTATTTATAGAAAAAAATTTCGAATTAAAAAAAAAAAAATTGGTTGCGGCCCGGCCCGAGGAGCGTGCAACGCTGGGCCGGGACTCTACAGTTGCGGCCCGTCACCGTGCAACGCCGTCCCAGGCCGGGACGCGGGACGCGCGACAGGCCGGGAACGCGGCCCCGGGACGGGCCTGGGCCGTGACTCTCCTCCGTGCAACGCTCGGGACGGGCCGGGACTCGCGAGATGCGGCCCGGCCCCTTGCGTTACAGATGCTCTAAGCGACGCAATTTTCTCCTTGGATAATCTATATATTTCTAAATAGTTAACTACGCAAATCCAAATAGCCCTAGAATTAAGCGTTTCGCAAATATCTGATCTTTAAAAATATCATGGATAGTCTTTGAACTAAAGTGTGATCACATTGTTATTTTTCACTATTCATCATGATTTTGAACGAAGAATGCCTCCAAAAGCATGGAGGGCATTTTTAGACTTGTAGCTAAATTTAATTTTGATTGTGATTCAACTTTTTTATAATAATAAAAATTAAGAATTTTAGATTAATTAGAAAATAAAATTTCAAAATTAAAAATTTAGGGCTAATTATAAAATTTGTATTTTTAATATTAAAAAATAATCAAAGCACAATCAAAATTAAGGTTTCCATCTCTGATCTGTTGGTGGGATTTGAGCTGGTTTCGTATCGGCTCAGGTGCGCAAGGATCGCTTCCTCAGTTTCGGGAGAAGTGAATATCATCGAGTGCTCTCTGAATCTGATGGGCAGCTGGGATAGAGTGTGAAAATTTTCCCACGATGGCGTGTCCCATTCTTTAGGCAAGGATCTCAGTTTCTGATCTTGAGAAGTATATGGAGGGGAGACCTTTGCTTGTGCCTGCAAATCCTATATTCTTCAGGGAGTCAGGTTTGAAAGTTACCGGGTCTGCTGGGTTGGCTCTGCTTCGGACAACATCCGCAAGCGAGGCAGAGGGTGTTGAGTTTGGCATCTAGTCGGTCTCTGTACCGCGATGGGAGTTGTTGTCGGGGTGAAGTTGTTGTTTCGTCCCAGCAACATTTGGTTGCCCAACTTTCTTGAATGGGTGTGCGCTCCAGGGGCCCGCACCCATCACGTTGACCGCAGGGGAGGAGGAGCTCCCTGCTTCAAAGTTTGATGCTAGCTTCTTCGCCGCCCTTGACCATGAGGGGGGAATTGGATGTCTGAGCATATTTGGAGACTATCAGTGGGATTACCTTCGTTCATTATTGGCGGTGCAATTAGAGGGACATGATTTTCAGGGCTTTCCAAGGCTTTTCTACGTGGCTCCCGCGTGGTGTTGATTCTGGCCAGTCCTCCCAGCTGGAGTGGTTGAGAGGTTGAGCTATCAAGGATGGATGCAGCATCAAGGACTGCAAGGGTGAGGAGGTCAGCCTTTGTTCCCATGCATGTGTTGGGTGTCGCGCTTGTTGTTTCTCCTACTTTGGAAGAGAGGTTTGAGTAACTTTCGTCAAAGGCATTTGTAGTTTTTTCCACGAGAGGTAAGTTGACCATAGGGGGTCAGGGGATCTTGGGGCCGCTGCTGCTACCAAACAAACTGTGCTAGTGGTGAAATCCGCAAGGAGATCTGCTCCAACGGACGGAATTTCCACTTCGTCGAATGTCTTCATTGCCGGCGAATCAGGCTGCTCCAAGTTTGATGTATCTGAGTCCCATTTAGAGATTTGACCATCGCCTTCAGCTGGTTTCTGTTCTGACCCCTCAGGGAGGGTTTCCAATACCCAGCCCTCGTACTCGGTACCTCCACCTTTCCGGTCACCAGGTAGTACCGGCGGGGCTAGCCTTGATAGTAGCTAGAGTTTTGTAGTTGGTGTGTAACTGGGGGGAGCTTCAGATTCGCCAAAAGAGATCTGCTTTCGGGTCTGTTTGTGCTCGGGCACAGGTGAGAGGATGAAGCGTTTCCTCCCTCTTCGCCTTTAGTCGGGACCACCGGGGTGGGAGGCCGAGCACATAGCCGTGGTGTGACATTCTTGACTGCCAGCCGTTTGTTTCTTCTTCTTTGAGGAGGGGTTGGGACGAGGCTTTGAAGATTACACCTTGTGGGTTGTTCGAGCCCATGCCGTCTACGTCTGGTTCGTTATCGGACCCCCTTTGGGGTGCCATTCCGGCGAGGGAGACGTCTTCCTGAGCACTGCCACCAAAAGGGCTCGAAGGTCTCCCCAAACTCGAAGCAGGGCAACCGCCGGAGGGCCTTTGACGGCGCGAAGAGAGTGAAGCGAGTTTTAGAGAGAGAAGTTAGAGAGAAGGGAGAGCTTTTTCGTATTTTTCACTCCGGCGAGCTTCATACGATGTGGGTCATAAAATAGATTTGTCAAGCCAATTGAGTGACATCTTTGCTTTAAAAGGCCCAAATGCGCTAAAAGTATTTCATTTCCATATAAGTCGACTGATCAGTCATTTTTCCGTCGTCCATACTCTATCTGAATAACTCGTGAACCGGTAATGTGGTCACATTCCAAACGGTCACTGGACTGACAAAATGCGCGACAAATAGCTCATGGTCCCCTCATGGCCTAAGGAGGGTTTGCGGCCCGGCCCATACTAAGACCCGAATTCATTTTAAACATCTGGCAAAGCAAAAAGCCAGGGCAGATAGATATTCCATAAAATCCAAAACATGGCATGACAATCATTCATTTCACGTCAAAGCCTTTAAGCATCCTTTGAAATAAATCACAAAATATTTCTTGAACTATACTTATTAAATTAAAAGAAAGCAGTTAGTTTTGTCACGCCCGCATTACCTAAGGATAGTATAGTATGGAAATTCGTGACTAAAAGGGAAGGGTTAAGAGAGGTGGGGAAATAGGAATGAGCATTAACAAGTACAAACTCAAACTGGAGATTATCAAAATATCATGTACTACATCCTGGACTACTTGAGTAGGAGTTTATACAAGACCAAAAGATAGAGTTATGATGCAAAATAGGATTACTAGTTCTAGCTTTCACAGCGGAAGTAAACAACGCGGTTTCATGTATAGAGACATGAACCTCAGAGGTCTTATTAGATCAAACTCAAAAGAACTTTCTCTCAACACCCTTGCTTCACCATTTTGCAGCTCAACCTGCACATTTAGAAATACATGCAGTGCCGAGTACAGGAGTACTCAATGAACACAGTGCCGAAAGATACAATTTCATTCACCGAGAATGGCGTCCAAAGGTGGATACTTGGGCCGGCACTTCTACGAGTTATG
The DNA here is from genome assembly GCF_004379255.2 of Salvia splendens. Taxonomy (NCBI): domain Eukaryota; kingdom Viridiplantae; phylum Streptophyta; class Magnoliopsida; order Lamiales; family Lamiaceae; genus Salvia; species Salvia splendens. The sequence continues at coordinate 18,014,851 of NC_056043.1, read as the reverse complement.
AGCATAGAAACAAGGATAAAGAATGTGCCAACCAAGAGAAGCGCAAGGAAGGTACAATGAATGTTGTTTCGTCGGCCCCAAGAGCAGCAAATCGAAACCAACCAAGTGTGGACAAGGATGGGTTCCAAGTGGTGTCGAGGAAGAGGAAAGGCAAGGTGCACGAGGGAGATTTGATTACCAAAGGCCACCACATTGATGATTGGCGTTTGAAGGAGAACGTTGCTACGGTGACGTTTGGGAGTGGTAATTCGGATGCGAATGAGCCGGGTATTGGCTCAATGAATGTCTCTTGTGGGCTCCCCAGCCGGGAGATGGAGGGTTTCATCGAGGACCTTGACCCAGGAGGAACCTTCCCATGCGGAGGTATCCCTATTGCGGGTCTCAATTAGGAAATGGTCTTAGGTTTTGGTTTTGCAAAGATCACATCATTGTAATTGTAAAAGGGTTGTTAAGAGTATTTAGATGACCACTCTAGCTGATAGGGAGGCCCTCGTTGTACTCTAATAGGTCTTTGCGAGTCATCACTTTTGGGCAGCTCGGTGTTTTGTTTGTTCGTTGCAATGGTCTTGGCAATGCACAGGTGTGGGTCTGTCTTTACCCTCCACCCTCGTGGTGTTTAAAATAAAAAAAAGCCCCTAGCAAAATAGATGTCCATCCTCCCGACGTTGTCAAAACCAAGGGTTCAGGAAGACGGCCTCTTACACGCCTTGAGCAAGCAATGAAGCTGAAGGCAAAGCCGGGTCGTAAATGTGCCGAATGCGGCGAGGTTAGTAATCATGATGCAAAAAATTGCAAAAAGATTAAGGGGAAGCAGAAGAAAAATTAGTACAAGATATCTTTTGTCACTATGTCTTGATGTATTGTCTCAGTTTTTTAACTTCTTTATATTTTACTTAGATGAATATATTTTCTGTTTCGATGAATATAGTTTCATAAAAAATGAAGTAGTTAGGCTATTCTTTTTACGTTTTGGATGGATGAACTAATCTGATGGTCCGATGAATAAATTTTTACACAGAATGAATAATTATTTATATAGATTGTTTTATTATCATTTATGTTTTATTGATCTCATAAAATGTTTTTTCATATTATAGTCAGTTTAATTCATCGTACAACCATGTTTTTTTTAATCAAAAGCACCACGAGGGTGGAGGGTTAAGGCAGACCCACACCTGTGCATTATTAAGGACAATTGCAACGAACAACCAGGAACACCGAGCCGCCTAAAAGTGACGGCTCACCCAAACCAATTAGAGTACAACGAGGGCCTCCCTACCAACTAGAGTGGTCATCAATGTACTCTTCACTATTCTATTACAATTAACATGGTGCAACATTCACATCACAAAATCCAAGGTCCGTCACTTAATTGAGGCCCTCAATAGGGATACCCCCGCGATGAACGATCCCTCCCGGATCAAGTTCCTCGATGAAGCCTTCCTTCTCCCGGTTGGGGAGCCCACATGAGACATTCATTGAGCAAGTGCTCGGCTCGTTCGCACTAGAGTCATCCTGATCGAATGACACCGTGGCGACATTGTCTTTCAAACGCAAATTGTCGATGTGTTGAGCTTTGGAGTGCATGTCTCCCTTATGTACCTTGCCTTTCCTCTTCCTCGACACCAATTGGAATCCATCCTCGTCCATGCTTGGTTGACTCCCAAGGGGCGCTCGAGGAGCCAACGGATCGACGTTCATTGTACCCTCCTTGTTCTTCTCTTGGGTGCCACTATCTTTTTCCTTGTTCGTGTGATTGAAGTTCGGAGAGGTGCCAACCCTAATCGCCGCCTTTGGACGCCATTCTCGACGGATGATCTTGTGATCTTGGCTAGGGTAGAACGCCTTGGTTGGTGTTCGGTAATCTTTGCCTCCAACACGACCCTTCCTTCCCAACACATGACACTCATCAATGACATGCCCAACATGCTTACAATTCTCACAAAACAATGGGATACGGTCCCATGCTACTTTGTGTCTTGAATTTTTGCCTAGGATGTTTAGCATGATCTCCTCCGTCGGGGGGTTGGAGATATCAATCTCAACACATATCCTAGCAAAAGAGAGCCGGGTTTGATTGATTGTGGCATGGTCCGCTTGTAACGGCTTGCCTAGTAGCTTGCCGATCGCCATGAGGGCCGATTCCTCAAAAAGATGGGCCGGTAGTCCCATGATATTGCACCACACGACAACGATGGGCGACTCAAAGAATGTATCAAAGTCCGGCGCCCATTTGAACACCCTCATTGGGTGAATCTCAACAAACCAAACCGGACTCTCATTAAGGCCACTTAAGACCTTAGCATAATCAGCTATATCTTGGAATTGAAGTAGGATGTGCTTGGCATTCAAGTATTTCCAAGTGAAAGAACCAACTAGCCCCATACCCCCTAAGCTTTTTTGAATTTGGAAAGAAGAAGGGAGTGAGTGGGAAAACTTCCCAACAATGGCTAGTCCTAGTTTCTCCGAGAGATATTCCGTTTCAACATCGGTAAAGGAGAGATAAGGTGTACCTTCAAAGTCTCCGGCTGTCCCCAAAGGTGTGACCTTGCCGGCGTCGAGTGGGATTGGCTCGTCCTTATGGGTTTTATGTGGTGTTGAGGCTCCCACCATGCACCCCGTCCCCCCATGTGCGAACATGTTTTTAGCCTCCTTCCACACATTCGCCGGCGGTACCATGGTCCCTCTTGTCTCCATCAATGCCAAATTGGGTGTGGATAGTACATGGTGCTGAATTTGAATTCAAAATGGCATTTACCTCAAATGGACCATCATTCTCTTGCCCAAGCAAAGTAACCTTTGTCTTTTTCCTTCTTTTGTGAGTCACATGCCAACCCATCCTCTAGCCTAGGCGTCACATGGAGGGGTGTACTTGCATTGGTCTCCTTGTTGACCATCTCATACTCCAAGCATGAGACATTAAGGTCCCGGCCAGCCGGCGCCGGCGCAATTCCGGCTATCCCCTCACCATCAAGACCTTCCAAATCTGTTGTCGAAGCTTTCTCATCCTTTGCCATTTGAGCTAAGGAGCTCAACATCTCCCCAATAAGACTTGCTTAACATCCGGCGACCCCCTCCCTTCACCATGGAGTTTGCCGACGAGTCATCAGCCATTTCGAACACCATCTTCTTCTTAGCCCGACTCACCTCCGAACCAGATTCAAGACCGGCTCATTTGAGGGCTTGTCGAGCTTTCTCTGGGTGGGGCGTGCCAACCCTTTTGCTTTTGGGCCGTGCAATAGAACGAAACTTCCACTCCGGCGAGGAAGGGGGCTGCATCGTGTGTATCAAGGCCGTGGCCTCCCCCTTCGGCAGCTCACCACCGGACTTCACCATGTGTCGGATGCAACAATCACATTTCACCTCCCTCAAAGGGGAGGGAGAGAGAGAGGTCGAATTCTAGAGAGAAGGGAGAGCTTCTCTCACTAAGGTGGCCAACAAATCAGCCTTTGGGCATTAATTAGCCAAGTAGAGTTTCTCATCGTACAACCATGTTTCCGCATCCCTCAGTATAAAAATTCCATAATATATTCTTATTAATTCATTATGTATTGAAATATTTCACCATTTAATCACACTACTTTATCTAATAAAAATCTCTAATAACTGTACTACACAATATGCCAGTTTTGGTTACTTTAAGCTAATAACAAAAGAAGATTTAGACTATTCGGTTTACAGTTTACGTGGGAAAAATTGTTCCGATTTCAAATATCAAAACATCACTTCTTCTTAAGGTAACATGCTATCATTTTTTCAACATCAATGTCCTTGTTGTTGTGATGAGCATGTTTTTGCTTTCCTCTACGTAGTATCTCATTGTGATGAGCTTGTTGTTGAGGCATTCATGATTGATTATTGCATTCATCAAAGTTGAACAGTATTTGGCCCTCAAGCTCTGCATTAATCCTTTGCTAGTTTTTTTTAGCCCACAATTCCAATATTCAACACGCTCACCCTTGTACGTTTCCATGTGTCTCATCAGAAAGACACCACAATCTTCAGCATTAGTTGTTGTCCTCCATGGCATTGCTATCCTCTCTATTCTTGCAGAGGAAATGGTTTTGCATTGTTGTACAAGGCCAATCTGTGCCAAATAATGACAGAAAAACAACCTCTGCAGACATAGTAAATCTAAGTTCAAAGATATATTAATTTGTTATGTAGGAAGAACGTTCAAATAAGAAGCAAAGAACACTGACCAGTGTCTCTAGAATGTCTCCGTAGTTCTTTGTAATATCGTTTGCGTCCCCATTTTTTGAATTGTCTATTTTTTTTGGGAGAAGTATTAGAAAGGTATCATAGTAAATATACATTATCTTGGCACTATATAATATTTCAAACCAAACATGCTTTAAGGACTATTAAAATTGACATTCCAACCAAACATCTTTTTTTAGTCCAAGATTAAGTCATGGTTTACCCTGGATTATATCTTGGTACTATTTAGTCTTGCAAACCGAACACCACCTACATGGATTAGTCCAGACTTTTGGATGCCTGGTTACATATGTTAGTCTAGTCTTCATCGCTTCCATACTGTTGGAATAAGGATTGGAGTACATTGTTGGTAGCAGCAGCGGGTTCAACATCTTGCTGTCCTTTCTCCGGGCCTATAGTTGAGGATTGTGGTACAGATTTCTTGATTATCGAGAATTTGATAGAAGAAGTCTTCGAAACAGGTTTACCACCATCAGAAGCCCCATCAACACCAGCTTTACCTTGAATGTTAGAGCCCTAACTACCACTCTTCTCCGTCAAAATATCTGTTGGTTCTTCATCAGACACCTTCGTCCTCTTTGATGGACGAGATGAAGATCCCACACCGTCAAAAGAGAAAAACTCCAAATCTTCGTCGCTGTCATCATCGATCCTTCTAACAAAAGGAGCCTTTTTCTGACCCTGAAACACTGCTTTTATGTAAGCTTCTTCTTCTTCTAATAGCTTCCTTTCCTTCTGCTCATTCGAGCGCTGCAGAGCTTCCAGCATTGAATCTACACTCACAGTTGCGTGCCGAGACTTCATTGATTTCAATTCCTCCAATGCAGCAAGGATATCCATCTCTCACTTCGAGTCTAATGTTCGATTCTCCTAAGACTTCATTGCATCTCCCATCTCTTCAGCATTCCTCTTCTTTTTCTCTTCCTCTGTTTCTTCATCCTCTGCACGCCAGGGCTCGAAGTTCCTCGAAGCTCCAGATTCAACTATGTAATCCGAGTTCTGAGGATCTGTCTTGAAGGTCATCTCAGCCGAGCATTTAGTGCACTTGAAATAAAACCTAAAAATTTGGATCCCTAGGTAGGTCTCTCCGACTACGTCTTCTTTGCGAGAATTGAATTTGGTTCCCTTATAAATGTAATTCCCGCAGGTGCCGCAACGGATGCTCATCGGAAGCATCATTCGTATCTTCATCTGCTGGTTGTTCGGCTGTCGCCGCCGTGGAATCTTCGCCGGATCAAAGTCCAGCGGGTAGTACATGTTCAAAACTTTTCGTTCTCCCATCTTTCCTGCTTGCTAGTCGATTTGAGGGAGTATCGAGCTTAGGCGTCGGAGGTGGAGAGAGAGAAGTGGCCAGGAGAGGTGAGGGGGAGGGCTGTCTCGACGGCGGTAACTCCATTTTTTGAATTGTCTATAACAGTGATAGCTCTTCTTTGAAAGCAAAAACATACAGCATAGTAGTGTTCATTTGCACATATCGGGAAGAAGACCTATTCAATTAAACATTATGCAGCATGAAATGACATAGTAAATATTGAGAAGAAAACCTTTTCAAATCTACAACATGCGAGTAGTTCCTTTATTCATGTATTTTACCGTCTGCATGTCTACCCAATTGTAATTTGGAATTCCCTTCACCTCGGCTTCTAAGTAGTTACAAAACTTAGCACATATGGTGTTGATGTCCACATTCTGAGGCCTTGTCACAATGGTGTACAGCTGTACATTAACCAAGTTAGGCACCAGAGTGCATGCAGAATTCATGTATATTAACCATTTGTACTTACACACGGGTACGTTGTGAAGAATAGTCGTCTTGAAGAGTACGGTTGTCGCCCCTCTTCCATGTTATTCAGGTAGGAAGCCCATGCATCGATAACTCCAACCACTACTAATACAATTCCAGTTTTGTAACTTTGACAACATCGTCATCATAAACGAGCATATCCCTGCGCATTTTTAAACACATGTTGTAGTGGCTTCTTCATAACTAATAAACCAACATAGTAGTGTTCAAAAGTAGAGTATGTATTGTAATTTATTCATTATATATTGTTCACCCTATAATCACATTACTTCAACTTATAACAAAATAAGAAATCATACTCGTCTATTTTATTGGTAGTAAGAATCCAATAATACGCTTCACTCTCCTCTTGGGATAGCTTATTTGTGAGCTTTTTTTTAATCAAACACCTTTACGGTGGAGGGTTCGTGGGTCCCTCATCCCTATATTTCACAAAAAATCAGTGGGTACAAGATTAGAATTACAAGGAGACCGATCACCCAATCTTTTCCTAGAAGGTTAAAAAGCATGTACAAAATTCTAGAACAATTGCACCAAAAGAGTAGGCAAGAGACGTACTGAATATGGCTCGACACCCACATACTCTCCGGCGTTCAATAATAACACGATCGGTAGAATCCTTCGATGAAACCCGTTTCCTACTCACGCTCCTCATCTTGTTCTCACACACGAATGTTGGGAATCCCCATTTGCTCCATTCGGATGATATCCTTGAGGCCTCTCGGCGCGGCTTGAGCGTCCCACACTTGTCTATCACTAAGCTCCAGACCCATTTTCACAAGGAGATCGGCCGCCTTATTTCCTTCTCGGTTTATGAAGGTGGTGCGGAGAGTTAGGTGCCACTTGTGTAGGGCAAGATGCACCATGGTCCTGCGGATGTGCGCGTGCCCCCACTCTTTTCCCTCCACTAACTTGATTGCTTGCTCGGCATCCGCTTCGAGCCAGATCGGTTTTGCTAATTCCTTGGCCATTACCAAACCGTGGTGCATGGCTAATAGTTCGGCCTCAAGTACTGAATGTGCGGTTAGTGGTAGCGCAAAAGCCACCATTAGCCTACCCGAATGGTCCCGAATGAGGCATCCTCCCCCGGCTTTACCATTTGATTCGTTAAACGATCCATCCGTGTTGAGCTTCAGCCACGGTTGATCCGGGGGCTTCCATGTGATCGTCATAGCTAGTGGCTGCGACCTTCTTGGAGTCGCATGACTCGGGATGTTAACTCCAAGTCTAACTCCCCTCCAATGCTTCGACTTGAGGCTGCCGTTGGACATACTATTCCGAATGAATGTGAGGGTTTGCCATACAACGTTGTTCACCTTGAATTGGACTTCTTGATGTCTGCTTCTATTCATTTCTGCCCAAAGGAACCAAAGAATGAGGTATGGCAAGAGTCGGCTGAGATGCTTTCTACCTGGTTGCTGCGATCTGTTCGCCCAAACTTCTAGCCTAGTTGGTATTAGTGTCGTTGATCCGAAGTGAGGGGGAAGAACCTTCGAACCACCCATCAAATTCCATCCACATCTTAATGGCTCCGGCTCCTTAAATGAAAAGGTGTTGTAGAGACTCGGTGTTCGGCCTATAGGGGCAGCACTGACACTTGGACGCAAGCTCAATCCTCCTCCATTGGAGCTTTGAGTCGACTGGGATTCGATTATTTAGGAGCCTCCAAATGAAGATGGAAATGGTTGTAGTGAGACCTACCTTCCATATCTCATCGAGCCCTTGAATGATGGGCCTTGGCTCCCAGTTTGTTTCCCATGTCGAGGCAAGCGAGAAGTCACCGCGCCGGGATAGGGTCCATCTTGGTATGTCCAGTTCCCCGGAGGGAATCGGAGTATTGAGGATGCCGGTGATGATCTGATGAGGGAGGCCGGTTTGATCATGTAGCAACTGTAATTTAGATTCGTCCCAAACACCTTCATTGATAAACTTCGAGAAGGTCGTTACGGGGCTACCCCGCTCATCAATGCAAAGCCCCCTGAGTGGAGTGTTTCCAATCCAAATATCATCCCAGAAGTAGATCTCTCCTAACCCAACTATCCAACGAATATGCGGGTGCGCGTGGTTCCAAGCTCTAGTCAGCCTTTTCCACGTTGGGTAATGTCTTCCCGAGTTCTGTTCTCGGAAATTCCACCACTGTTTGACCGTGCCCCCGTGGCACAACCGCCGGATCCGTCACCGAAAAAGCTGGCACCGCCGGAATCTTCGCTGGAAACGCTGGCAGCACCGACGAATGTGTGCAAGGCGGCAACGAATCATTCCAACCGCGGGGGACCCGGGCCGTGGAGGGTTCATCGGCCCCAAATCGAAAGTCCGAGCCAATCCCCTTGGACGACGGCAAGACCAAGCCTTTGGGTACAGCCGGCTCTTTTGAAGGTACGCCATCGCTCTCCTTTTCCGATTTTGAAACGGATTTTCTCTCGGAGAAGCTAGGACTAGCTATTGTCGGGAAATTCTCCAATTCACTCCCGTCCACAACCCAAATTCAAAAAAGTCTTAGTGGCATGGGGCTAGTTGGAGCATTCACATGGAAATACTTGAATGCTAAGCATATTTTACTCCAATTTCAAGAGGTGGCCGATTATGCTAAGGTGCTTAATGGCCCTAATGGGAGTCCGAAGTGGTATGTTGATTGCCATCCGATGAGGGTGTTCAAGTGGGCGCCGGATTTTGACACGTTCTTTGAGTCGCCAATTGTTGCCGTGTGGTGTAACATATTAGGTATACCGGCTCATCTCTATGAGGAATCATCCCTCTTGGTAATCGGTAAGCTCCTTGGCAAGCCACTACAAGCCGATCATGCCACAATTCATCAAAGTCGACTCTCCTTCGCAAGGATTTGCGTAGAGATTGACATCTCTTCTCCCCCGACGGAAGAGATCATCCTTAATATCTGAGGCAAAGACTCGAGGTACAAAGTGGCATGGGACCGTATTCCATTGTTTTGTGATAATTGTAAACATGTTGGGCATGAGAAAGAGGATTGCCATGCAGCGGGAAGGAAGTCTCGGGGTAGGGACAAGGGTTGCCGAGCATCATACAAGGAGAACCTTTCAAGCCATGCCGCCAAGATCATCCACCGTGAGTGGCGCCCAAAGGCGAATGGCACTCCATCGTCCATTGGACAGTTTGAGAAGTCCAAAGATTGTAACAATCACGCGGAGTACGTCGAGGGTACATTGGGTGCGGGATCGTCAAAGTCAAGAGTGGCTAGTAGGAGTCACCCAAATGTGGATGAGGATGGCTTCCAATTGGTGTCGAGGAGGAGGAAAGGAAAAGTGCATGAGGGCGATATGCACACCAAGGCTCCACACTTGGATCATAATGGACGTGTCCCACAACATTTTAGAGAGGCGCACACTAACATTGGAGTGCGGACATGTCCCACAACATTTTAGAGAGGCGCACACTAAGGCTCCTTCGTTTGAACATGGGCGAAAGAACAAGCCGAGAGAGGCGGACCTGACCCGGCATGAAGGTCAATCGGCTTCGGACGACCTAGTCCAACCAAAAGGCCATTTCAAGCCCTTTGTCGTCGAGAATGCTGAGGATCCGGGACCATCGAGTCACATGAGCACTAACCGATATTTCTCCCTCATGGCCCGCGAGAACTTTATGGAGAATGATATGGAAGATGATGAAAATTGGGAGGAGTCTCTTTCGCACAAGGAAGACGAAGATGGAGCCAATCCAGCTCTTCTGGAGGCCGAGACATCCCATGGAGGGAGCAATCTCCAAATCATTGAATTCCAAGGGGGGGGGGGTCAATCCCACCGGGTACGAACCCTTCTAGTTAATGATGTCTTTGAATTTTCTATTTTGGAACGTTAGGGGGATCGCAAATGCGTCTACCCAAAACGTCCTAAAAAGAATAATTAAATCTCATAATATTTGTTTTCTTGCAATAATGGAGCCACTTGTCGACCCTAACCAGGACAAGTTTTCTAAAGTGTGGGGATGCAATATAAGGGGTCCAATGCCAATTTTAAAATATGGATTTTTGTGGAGGAAGGGATGGATTTTGAGGTGATGGATGACTCGGAGCAGCTTTTGCATGGGCAGTTCACTTGCCCCCGGATCCCAACACCCATTTTGATCTCGGCCGTGTACGCTAAATGCTCGAGAGGCGAGAGGCTTGCACTGTGGGAAAAAATGAGGGAGCTGACCCAAATCTCAGAAGGAATGCCGTGGTTTATCGGAGGGGATTTCAACACAATCCTCTCCGCGAGAGACAGAACGGGGAGTGACACAAACCGTCTGGCCGAAATGGTGGACTTTGCTGAGGCTATTGAAGATTGTGGTCTTTTGGATCCAGGGTATGATGGATCAGACTTCACATGGGCTAAGAATGGACTTCTGGAAAGGTTAGACAGGGTGTTGATTAGTGAGGTGGCGTCTCAATTGTTTGATGCAATACGAATCACGAACCTTCCTCGTATTGCATCGGATCATGGCCCTATCCTTGTCCGATGCAAGATGCCCAATACCCCCGTGGGAGGTAAAGCTTTTCGGTTTCAAAACATGTGGGTGCGACATGAAGGATTTGGCGATTTGGTGAGGGAAGATTGGGGGGCCCCCACGGAGGCGACGGGTCTCCTCAACTTGAAGCTCAAGCTAGCAAGGGTCAAGAGAACTTTTAAACGATGGAATAGAGAGGTATTTGGGAATATACACGCCAACCTCAAATCCTATGAAGAAAGCATTGCGATGGCCCTAGCGGAGTTCGAAGATGACCCCTCGCCCCGGAATAGAACGGAGATCAACAAACAAATTGCGGAGTACATCCTCCTTCATAAGATGGAGGAAGACTTCTGACGTCAGAAGGCGACACTACGTTGGCTGGAAGATGGGGATAAAAACACCAGATTCTATCAAAGCTGGGTGAAGCAGAAGAGGGTTCGGTTACGTATACACAAGATCAACGTTAATGGGTGTGAACTCACGGAGGACTCGGCCATCCAAGCGTCGGCGGTTGAGTTTTATCAAAACCTTCTTGCCCCAAGCAACCCGGAACCCACGGACCCGGACCTTAGCCTCCTACACCGACTTCCTCCCTCGGAGTCTTTGGCGACCCTCCCCGAACCTCCAGATGCAGATGAAGTGAAAAGAGCGGTTTTCGACATCTCGGCCAATAGTGCACCTGGCCCGGATGGATACTCGGTTGTCTTCTTCCAAGCTTGCTGGGGCATTGTGGGATCGGATGTGGTGGAAGCGGTTAGACAATTTTTCGGTGGGGCTTTTCTTCCCCGAAGTTTCACGGCCACAAGCATTGTACTCATCCCTAAGAAGCCTATACCAGAGACCTAGGGAGACTATAGGCCCATTAGCTTGTGTAATGTGATAAATAAGGTGATTACTAAGATCCTCTCCAAGCGACTTGCCCCTTTACTCCCGCGCGTGGTAGCTCCCAATCAAAGTGGTTTTGTTAAAGGGAGACTTCTCAATGATAATGTACTCCTTGCACAGGAGATGTTCCATGAGCTACAACGAAGCATGCCGGCCCCTAATGTTGCAATCAAGATCGATATGGCCAAGGCCTATGATCGGGTTCAATGGCCGTTCCTCCTAAAAGTCCTTAAGCACATGGGTTTCCCCGAGCCGTGGGTGGATCTTATCAAAAGGTGCATTGGGTCTTGTTGGTTTTCAATCCTTGTCAATGGGGTGCCGGCGGGTTTTTTCAAATCTACCCGTGGTCTAAGGCAAGGGAACCCCATCTCACCCGCCCTTTTCGTCCTTGCCGCGGATTATCTCTCGAGACTACTTGATAAACTCATCATCGGCAACAATGAAATGACGTTCAAAGTAACCCGGGGAAGTATTGAGATCAGCCACCTCGCCTACGCAGACGACATCATCATCTTCACGCAAGCGGCGGCGAACCCCCTCCGGAGGCTACGCGCATGCCTTGATCATTACGCCGAGGTGTCAGGCCAACAAATCAACCTTGGCAAAAGCAACTTCTACATTGGCGATGCTCATGTAGAGTGGACAAACACAATACAAAGAGAAGGAGGCTTCGTCCGAGGTACGTTTCCCTTCCTTTACCTTGGAGTCCCTATTTACCGGGGTGTGAAGCGTACGAGCATGTTCTTGTTCCTCCGTGAGAAAATCTCGGCTAGGATCTCTGGGTGGGCCCATCGACACCTCTCCTTTGGGGGGAGACTTACTCTGATTAAAAGCACACTTGAAGCGATCCCACTACATATTTTCTAAGCTATCGAGCCTACGGGTGGTGCCCTCAAGCAATTGGATCAGCAAATGGCTCGTTTCTTTTGGGGGTCAACTAATGAGAAGAAGCGGACGCACTGGATTAGCTGGGACCAGGTCTGCCTACCAACGGCCGAAGTGGGCTTGGGCATCCGGAAGATCAAGGAAGTCTTAAGAGCCTTTAACATCAAGTTATGGTGGCGGTTCAGGGAACAAAATTCCCTGTGGGCTACGTACTTGATGGCTAAATACTGCCATAAGGTCTCCCCACTTACAGCTAGACCCTTGGGGAGGGGTAGCCCTACGTGGAAGAGGATGCTGAAGGCTCGACCTCAGGCCCAACCACACATTCGATGGGTGGTGGGAGAAGGAAAGATACTATTTTGGGATGACTTATGGCTAGGAGAGGCTCCCCTGAGAGAACTTAGCCTTGATGATAGAGGAGGGCCTCTTGCTCGTGTGGCGGACTATATTAAGGATGGTGCCTGGGATGAGCCTAAGCTGCGGAATCTCCAAGCGCAAGCCGGCCTAGCACAGCACATCGTCCAGAAGATCATCGACACACCCGTCATTTCGGATGGGCCGGATATACCAAGATGGAGGTTATCATCCAATGGAGAGTTCTCTCTCGCTACTACTTGGGAGACCCTTCGAAGCCAAAGGCCGATTGTGCAAGGCCTCGACGACATTTGGAGAGCGGGCCACACGTTCTCTATTGCCATCTTTTTATGGCGACTTCTCTCCAACCGCATTCCGGTGGATACAAAGCTGCAATGGAGACGAATGGAATTGGCGTCCAAATGCCAATGCTGCCCACATAGACCAGGGATTGAATCCCTCCAACATCTCTTCATTCAAGGGGACGGGGCTCACAGGATATGGAGGGAAGTTGACGCATGGTTTGAGGGCTCCTCACCACCCCTTCGGATCAATGACACCATACCGGAACGACTCGTGGTCTGGACAAGAAGAGCTCGGCAACCAGGCAAGAAACACCTAAGCAGAGCCATGCCGTATCTCATTTTATGGTTCATTTGGGAAGAACGGAATAGGAGCCGCGACCAGTCCGTACAATTTAGGCCTTTCAATGTCATCTGGCAAGTTCAAATCTACATCAGGAATAGTATGGCCAACGGGATATACAAGAAGAAGCATTGGAAGGGAGTTCGTCTAAAAACCACTGTCCCGAGTCAAGATGAACTACGGAGCCCTAGGTCGCTTGCAGTGGCAATCAAGTGGATCAAGCTCAACACCGATGGTGCATTCTTGGAAGCGTCGGATAAAGCCGGGGGAGGTGGTATCATCCGAGATCATACGGGTAAAGTGCTTTCAGCCTTCGCATCCCCACTTGAGGCCCACTCCGCCCTTGAGGCGGAGCTCCTAGCCATCCAACTCGGGTTAGAACTTGCCCTGGAGTTCAATCGCCTATCTGGATTGAGTCGGATGCACAACAAGTGGTCCAGCTCCTTAATAGTACACGATGGGGACCGGCACACACGAGCACGGTGGTTGCGCGGATCTTACTCCTCAAGCGCCAACGAGTTGTGCGCCTCACCTACACCCCTCGGGAAGGGAACAAGGCCGGAGACTTACTTGCAAAGATGGGAATTGACAGTCAAAACTACTGCCGTATGAATGCCCACACGATGCCGAGACACCTCGCTGCAATTACTAGGATGGAAGCACTAGGAATCCCGAACATTCGGGTCCAACATGACGACGAAGAATAGAATTGTGTTTGGGATGTTTGGAGGGTACCCTTTGTTCCTTGATTGATTGTATTTTGTTTTCTGTAATGGAGTATGATGAGGTCCTGGCTTGTGGCTTGGGACCGCATACTACTCTTAAGTTTGTGAGGACACACCACTTTCGGGTGTGGCCACGTTTTGTAATCGTCACTCTTTGAAATATAGGGATGAGGGACCCACGAACCCTCCACCATGAGGGTGTTTGATAAAAAAAAGGCTCCACACTTGGATGATTGGCATTTGAAGGAGAATGTTGCTACGGTGACATTTGGGAGTGTCCCATCGGGTGCGAATGACGCGAGCTTTAGCTCCATGAGTGTCGCATGTGGGCGCCCCAACCGGGAGATAGAGGGCCACATCGAGGACCTTGATCCAGGAGGGCATGTACCTAGCGGAGGTATCCCTATTGCGGGCCTTAGCTAGGTGATGGATAGAAGTGTTGGGGATACAAAGGTTGTATCAAATGGTAATTGGATTTTGAGAGTATATAGATGACCACCTCTAGTTGTTAGGGAGTCCCTCGTTGTACTCTAATTTGTCATGCCTTGGCGAGTCGTCACTTTTGGGCGACTCGGTGTATGTTTGTTTGTAACCAATGGTTTTGGTAATGCACAGGTGTGGGTCCGCCTCAACCCTCCGCCCTTTGGGGTGTGTTTGATTAAAAAAAAAGCCCCCTCCATGCCCCAACGCCGAAAGTGAAAGAATGTGCATCAAGGCCCACGCCGACGCTGATTCGGCCATGGGCGGCTCAGCCGCCGGCCATGAGTCCGACGGTGTTGGGGGGGTCATCGCCGATGGTGGGGACTCCAGCCTCCATGATGTGCGAGTCGTGAGAGATGGTCCTAGAATGGGACAGGGAGCTTGGAGGCCGAGATAGTCAACTTGCCCGAATTGGCCACACCAACACTTCCACCCTTCGAAAGTCAATTGGCGCTTTCCAGGGACATCACGTGCTGCCGGTCCACAAGGAGCCGTTGAAGCCTCAAAACAACCAAATATGACATCCTTTTTGCAGCAAGGCAAGTTACCCAATTCAGCTATAGGGAGAAAACTAAATTCCGAAAGTGCTTTTGTGCCTTTCCGCACCAAAGGTTCACGTGAACCCATCGAAGTTGAGAACCCTAAGCTACCAAAGGAGGCGGAGCCTATCCACCTAGCCGCTTTGGACTCGGCGAAAATGATGGATGCCTTTGCCGCGCAACCACTTCTAACCGCTGGGCCGTCGGAAACCGAACCCATGGCACCGGAGCCATACAATACTCGCCAGCCGAGAATTGAACCAGCAATGCCTTCGAGTGCGGCGATACACAACCCATCGTATGAGGATTTTCCCCCCCTTGGGAAAGGTAGGACACTCAAAATCCGAGACACCTTTGAAGCCGGAAAGTCACACCCAAGGGACGCTCAACTTGGGGTTCAGACGAAGTGGGGAAACCAACCGCTACAAAGCGCCGGCACAAGCGTTAACCCTCCCTTTTTTTTTTTTTTATTCAAACACCTTTATGGTGGAGGGTTCGTGGGTCCCTCATCCCTATATTTCATAAGAGGTTGAATACAGATACTGGCCCAAAAGTGGTGTGCCAACACAAAGATTAGGAGTAGAAAGCGGTCCGGATCCAACAACCCGGACCTCATCATACTCCCTTCCAAAAGACAAGATACAAATGAACAAAATCAAAAGATAAAACACTCCTTCCTTCCTCGGAAACTGTGCTACACGTGTTCTTCAGACCGAACTCGAATGTTGGGTATTCCCATTTATTCCATTCTACTGATGTCCTTTAGGGGTCTTGGGGCTGTTTGGGCGGAGAACCTGAGGAAGCATTGCTGGCCAAGGCCCATCTTAGCGAGCAGGTCCGCCGCTTGATTCCCCTCCCGGGGGATATAGGAGGCGCGCATGGTGTACCGGCGCTTGAAGAGGAAAATTCGCGCCATGACCCGGCGGAGATGTGCCGGTCCCCACGTAAAGCCATTGAGGAGTTTGGCGGCTTGCTCTGAGTCCGTCTCGATCCAAATGGGTTGCTCATGTACCCTCGCAAGCTTAAGTCCATGATGAGCAGCCATCAATTCGGCCTCTAGGGCTGAGTGTGCGTCAAGGGGGGTTGAGAAGGCCGCAAGCAACTTTCCGGACCAGTCGCGTACCTCTCCTCCCCCTCCCGCTCTGTCCGGTGCCCCAGTGTATGCCCCGTCCGTATTGACTTTAATCCACGGGCCTTCAGGGGGGTGCCACTTAACAGACGTCACCAGTGGTCTCGGCCGTCTTGAGGCAGGGTGGCTCGGAATACTCATGCCCATTTGCACTCCCTTCCAGTGCTTCGGCTTAATGATCCCATTAGTCATGTTATTGTAAATGTACATCTGTACTTGCCACACCACATTGTACAGTTTGAATTGGACTTGCTCATGCCGGCTTCTGTTTCGCTCCGTCCAAAGGAACCATAGGATGAGGTATGGCGTTACTCGGCAGAGATGTTTCGAGTCTTGTTGTTGCATCCGATGCGACCAGGTCTCAAGCCGATCCAGAATGGTGTCATTAATCCGTAAGGGAGGTGCCGATCCCCCGAACCACCCGTCGAATTCCCGCCACACACTAGTTGCTCCCCGACCTTGGATGAAGAGGTGCTGAAGGGATTTGGCGCTCGGATTCCTTGGGCAGCATTGGCATTTTGAGGCCAAGTCGATCTTCCTTCATTGGAGTTTAGTATCAACCGGGATTCGATTCGACAGAAGGCGCCAGTTGAAGATTGCAATAGAGTTGGTTAGTCCAGCCCTCCAAATGTCTTCGAGCCCTTGTATCCTCGGTCTAAGTGTGCGGATAGTGTCCCATGTTGTTGCTAGCGTAAATTCTCCGAGGCTAGAAAGGGACCACCTCGGCGTGTCTGGCTCCCCTGCAATGACCGGGGTGTCGAGGATCTGAGATATAACCTGTTGTGGTAGCCCGGCCTGGTCATAGAGTTGTTGGAGCTTGGCTTCATTCCACTCGCCATCCCTGAGGAATTCTTCGACCCGGGAAGTGTGGTTGCCTCTATCATCAAAAGTAAGGGACCGAAGAGTAGAATCACCCACCCAAATGTCATCCCAAAAGTAGATTTCCCCTTTACCCTCCACCCATCGAATGTGAGGGTTCGCCTGATGTCTTATGCGCATGAGTCTTTTCCAAGTTGGGCTGTTATGCCCGGAGGGGTTGGCCGCAAGGGGGGATGCCTTCTTGCAATATTTTATCATCATATATCTGGCCCAGAGTGAGCTTTGCTCTCGGAATCTCCAGCATAACTTAATACTAAAGGCTCGGAGTACTTCTTTGGTTTTTCAAACTCCGAGCCCTCCTTCGGACGTCGGGAGGCAGATCTGATCCCAACCGATCCAGTGTGTTTTTTTCCTCTCACTTGTCGATCCCCAGAAGAACCGAGCCATCTGCTGATCCAATTGTTTGAGCGCTCCGGAGGTTGGCTCGATGGCTTGGAAGATGTGGAGTGGCACCGCTTCGAGCGTACTCTTGATGAGGGTGAGTCTCCCTCCAAACGAGAGGTGGCGGTGAGCCCACCCTGTGACTCTCGCGGCAAGCTTTTCCCGAAGGAACATAAACATGTCTGTACGCTTTACACCTCGATAAATAGGGACCCCGAGATAAAGGAAAGGGAAGGTACCTCGAGTGAATCCCCCTTCGGCCTGGATTAGGCAGCCACACCTCTCATGTTTTTCGGCAATGTAGAAGTTACTCTTTGCAAGATTGATCTGCTGTCCGGAGATTCCCGCGTATTCATCAAGACAAGCTCTGAGCTGCCTCAGAGGGACTTCCGCCGCTTGGGTGAAGATTACAATATCGTCGGCATAGGCGAGGTGGCTAATCTCCATGCATCCACGAGAGGCTTTAAAGATCATCTCCTTCTTTCCCAGAATGAGTTTGTCTAGAGACCTTGAGGGGTAATCCGCAGCAATCACAAATATGGAGGGTGATATTGGGTCACCTTGTCTAAGGCCGCGAGATGACTTGAAGAACCCGGATGGAACTCCATTAATTAAGACCGAAAACCAGCAT